>NC_091977.1:375576719-375734226 GCF_044704955.1 Pristiophorus japonicus
GTCACTTCTGTAGATTGTTGCAGGTGATGGTCCAATGCTATTCGGAAGAAGGTGGATGGGGAAGATCCAGTGGAAATGGGAAGACCTTTTCACTCCAGAAATCGATGTCCCCCGTGCTCAGAGGCAGAGTAAAACTCACCTTCGCTTGGGCCAGGCATCAGAGAACAGACCAGCGCAGCACCTGAGGCACAGACCGTACATCACGGCTGCATGGCAATGATCTGACCGAACAACCTAAAAGTATCTTCCCGGCTCCAGTGGCACGACTCCTGGGGAGGAAGATCGAATTCACAGGCACTCTTCCAGCTTTTGTGGCAGAATTGCAGGAGAGAAGGATCAAGGCAATCGACCGAGGACAGAGGCAAGATGGCATCCCTGCTGCAGCGAAGTGCAGCGTGGCTGAAAAAAATGATGGCCACAGGCATAACACGAGGTGCAACGCTGGGGGACCAAGACGTGGTGTCTAACAAAGGATTTGATTGGGGTGAAGCCAGCAGGGTTCTCTTAAAGGAGACCTGCAACCAACTGAACTTATAGAGACATTGTATGCATGGCAATCAATGTAACGAACCGATTAAGATTGTGAACAAAATGTTGTTGCAAGATGTCGGTACTATTCCTAATGTAAAGAACAAAATGTTGTTATGAGATGTCGGTACCAGTCCTAATGTAAAGAATAAAATGTTGTTGCGAATTGTGAGGAATAGAGATCCCCCAAAAGTAGCAAGTGAGCGAATTCGGGTGAGCAAAGGCACTGATCTTGATGCCCTGCCCCAGGTGTGCCCACAAGTCATAGGCCAGCGACCTCAGGAGGGTGAAGGCACTGATCCTGATACCCTGCCCCAGGTCTATCCCAAGCTGCAGGGTCCCGATGGCGCTATTCGCAGTTGGCCGCCATTGCCCATCACCCGGGTGGAGACAGCGCTGCCCCCAGACCCAGTCGCTACCTCGGCCATGTCCAGGAGCGAAACATCAGAAACAACGAGTTCCCTAAATGGGACCTGGAACAGCCAGGTTCCCAACACCATTAGAGAGCAGGCAGAAGATTCTGCAGTCCTCAAAGGAGGACAGGGAGGCCACACACATCTGTGGCTCTGCCCACCACTAGGTAATGGCAAAGGCCTTGAGTCCTGGCTAGGTAAGTGAACCAAGACAACTCTGCTAGCAGGGGGCGCAGCGCTGCTATCAGATGACTAGGACCCTGACAAGTTGCTCTGGAACCTGCGTCCTCGCATACCTGTACTGCTACCTCAGTACTTACCATGACTGAACCATGAATACAATCTACCCAATCCTGGCGCACGACCGCAAAACGTAATGAATGTAAGTCACTGAGCCAAGGTGTCACGATACAAACTGTAACTTCCTTTCTTTGTACTTCCACTGTGTCTGATCCTGTATGTTAATGTAATGGGCCTGCTGAATGATCTCACTGTGGCGGGGGGGGGAAATGGATGTATGTAGCCATGGACACACAAATGGATCATACCCAGAACCCACTGGAACCTCCACTGCATCATCGAACCATCCAATCTGGCAACTACTACTCAACATTGTGGCAAAAGGACTTGGGGGTTAGCAGGGAAAGAGCCAAGCCAAAGCACAGCCAAGGTGCAAGGGCTACTGGCACTTAAGTCTGGGGAGAGCTAAGCCAGAGCACATAGTGCAAAGGTAATCAGCACAAATGACTTGGGGGAGAGTGATGTTATATATGCAGACTATAGCTATACTCTCTGTGTAGTCACTGTATAGTTGCATAAGATGGAGACTTGTTACCTGATGTACTATCAATAAGGTTTACACTGTGTATATACTAGGCTTGCAACACTAGAGGGTGCAACTGGTGGAGACCGGGGTTTCCTGCCCCTGTGGCAGAGGCTGTCCACCAGAGGCCACTGCGGTGGGAGACCTGAGTGTCACCTGCATAGGTGTGCAGGGCCCAGTATAAAAGGCTGCCCACCATGCTTGTGCCTCACTCTGGAGTTACGAATAAAGGACCAAGGTCATTACAGTCTGAGTACAACACATTGCCTCGTGGAGTCATTCATAAGTGCATTACAGACATAACAATGATGATGATTTATCTACCCTGCTAGCTACATCCTCAAAACCTCTAATAAATTTGTTAACCATGATTTCCCTTTCAAAAAACAATGTTGACTCTGCCTAATCATTGGCCCAGAAATTGCAGTCCAAGGCCTCTGACTGAAAAATTCCTATGAATCTACAAGGTGGTCCTGGAGGAGCGTGGGATTCCGGTGGGGAGGCCTTCTCTTCCCGTGCTACGAAGCGTGCTCCCGTCCTCCAGGTTCCCATGCAGAAGGTGACTGCACAACCAATCAGGTACTGTATTCCACAGCATTCTCATTAATAGCAATGAGACCTCCGTATCATTGCTATTAATGAGAAAAAAACCCCAAACACATTAAACACCATAATAAAAAATAAAAAAACATATCTCACATAATTAAAATTAATTGAAATTAAAGTTAATAAATGCCTTAGAAAAAAAATATATTTTTCCGATTTTTAAAAAAGTTTTGTAATTAGGGTTAAAAATAAACTTACCTTAGTGCACAGGGTTTTTAACAATAAAATGTGTCTTTTAAAATTAATTTTATTATATCTTTGTATGTTTTAAAACTTTTACACCTGTAAAAGTAGGCTATGTGCCTGCTTTTATCAGGCGGAGGAATTTTGGGGACATTTTCTGGGCAAGATATGGGTAAATCCTGCAATCTTGCCCTTGCAAATGTTCTCGCTCCCGATATGCGTTGGATCTGTCAAGCTCCAGCTTAACAGATCGGAAAATCCGGTTTTCAGCACACTGAAAACCGGCTTTTGCGATGCCTTCCCGGGTCCGTAGACACTCAGTATGGAGAAGTTGGGATTTCCAGGCCATTATGATTTTCTAAGTGTCCTGTTACCACTTCCTTAATAATGGATTCCAGCATTTTCCCAATGACTGATGTCAGGCAAACTGCCCTATAGTTCCATATAGTTTCTCTTTCCCTCCTTTATTGAAAGGCGGGGTTATATTTGCGATCCTCCAATACACTGGGACCGTTCTAGAATCTAGGGAATTTTGGAAGATCACAACCAATGTATCCCTATCTCTGCAGCCACCTCTTTTACAACCCTTGGATGTAGACCATCAGGTCCAGGGCATTTGTTGGTTTATAGTCCTATTAATTTTTCAATTACTTTTTCTCTACTGACCTTAATTACTTTGTTCCTTACACTTATTAGCCCCTTAGTTTCCCAATACTTTTGGTATGCTTTTTGTGTCTTCCACTGTGAAGTCAGGTACAAAGCAAAAGCAAAAGCAAAAAGCAAATTATAATTTAAATGGAAAAAAATTGCAAAGTGCTTCAGTACAGAGGGACCTGGGGGTCCTTGTGCATGAAATACAAAAAGTTAGTTTACAGGTACAGCAAGTAATCAGGAAGGCAAATGGAATGCTGGCCTTTATTGAAAGGGGAATAGAGTATAAAAGCAGAGAAGTCCTGCTACAACTGTACAGGGTATTGGTGAGGTCACACCTGGAGTACTGCATGCAGTTTTGGTCTCCGTATTTAAGAAAGGATATACTTGCATTGGAGGCTGTTCAGAGAAGGTTCACTAGGTTGATTCCGGAGATGAGGGGGTTGACTTGTGAAGATAGGTTGGCACTATACTTATTGGAGTTCAGAACAATAAGAGGTGATCTTATCGAAACATGTAAGATAATGAGAGGGCTCGACAAGTTCGATAATATTTCCACTCATAGGGGAAACTAAAACTAGGGGACATCGTCTCAGAATAAGGGACCGCCCATTTAAAACTGAGATGAGGAGGAATTTCTTCTTTCAGGGGTTATAAATCTGTGGAATTCTCTGCCCCAGAGAACTGTGGAAGCTGGGTCATTGAATATATTTAAGGTGGAGATGGACAGATTTTTGAGCGATAAGGAAATAAAGGGTTATGGGGAGCGTGCAGGGAAGTGGACACGATCAGATCAGCCACGATCTTATTAAATTGCGGAGCAGGCTTGAGGGGTCAAATGGCTTACTCCTGCTCTTATTTCTTATGTTTTTATATAAAATATTTGTTTAATGTCGTTTCTTTATTCCCTTTATAATTTCTCCTATCTCAGCCTCCAAGGAGCCATCACTTACTTTTGTCTTCCTTTTTACATACTTGTAGAAGCTCTTACAATCTGTTTTTATATTTCTTGCTAGATTACTTACATGTTCTATTTTCTCTATTTTATCAATTTTTTGGTCTTCCTTTGCTGGTTTCTAAAGCTCTCCCAACCCTCAGGCTTACTAGTATTCTTCACAAAATTCTAAGCCTCTTCTTTCCATCTAATACTATCCTTAACTTCTTTAGTTAGCTGTAGATGGATCACTTTTCCTGTGGAGTTTTGATTTCTCAATGAAATGTATATTCATTGAGAATTTTGGCATATTTCTTTAAATGTTTGCCACTGCTTATCTACTGTCATACCTATTAATCTAATTTCCCAATCTACCTCAACCAGCTCACCCCTCATACCTATGTAATTGCTTTATTTACGTTTAAAGTTTTAGTTTTGGACTTATTTCACTCTCAAACTGAATGTGAAATTTTATCATATTATGATCACTCTTCCCCAGAGAATCAGTTCCCATGAGATTACTGATTAACCCTCATTACACAATACAAGATGTCAAATATTCTGTTCCCTGGTTGGTTCCACAAAGTATTGTTCTAGGAAACTGTCTCAAATGCATTCCATGAACTCGTCCTTCAGACGACCTTTGCCAATTTGATTTGCACAGTCTATATGAAGATTAAACTCCCCCACGATTATTGCATTACATTTGTTACACGTTCCTAATATTTCATGATTAATACACTGTTCAACAGTATAGCTGCTGCTAGGGGGCTAATAAACTACTCCCACCAGTGTTTTCTGCCCCTTGTTATTTCTTATTTCCACCCATACTGATTCTACTTCCTGATCTTCAGAGCTAAGATCATTTCTCTCTAGTGTCCTTATGTCATCCTTTATTATCAGGGCTTCCCCCTCCTTTTCCAATCTGCCTCACTAGTCGAAACGTCAAGTACTCTGCAATATTTAGTTACATAAGAACATAAAAAATAGGAGCAGGAGTAGGCCATTTGGCCCCTCGAGCTGCTCCGCAATTCAATAAGCTCATGGCTGATCTGATAATTGATTCAGCTCCACTTCCCTGCCCACTCCCCATAACCCTTTACTCCCTTATCACTCAAAAATCTGTCTATCTCCGCTTTAAATAAATTCAATGACCCAGCCTCCACAACGCTCTGAGGCAGAGAATTCCACAGACTCACAACTCTCTGAGAGAAGAAATTCCTCCTCATCTCAGTTTTAAATGGACGGCCCCTTATTCTGAGATAACGTCCCCTAGTTTTAGATTCCCATATGAGTGGAAATATCCTCTCTGCATCCACCTTGTCGAGCCCCCTTATTATCTTATATGTTTCAATAAGATCATCTCTCATTCTTCTGAACTCCAATGTGTACAGGTCCAAACTACTCAACCTATCTTCATAAGTCAACCCCTTCATCTCTGAAATCAACCTAGTGAACCTTCTCTGAACAGCCTCCAATGCAAGTATATCCTTTCTTATGGATACGGAACCCAAAACTGCATGCAGTACATCAGGTGTGACCTTACCAATACCCTGTACAGTTGTAGCAGGACTTCTCTGCTTTTATACTCCAGCCCCCTTGCAATAAAGACCAACATTTCATTTGCCTTCTTGATTACTTACTGTACCTGTATACTAACTTTTTGTGTTTCATGCACAAGGATCCCCAGGTCTCTCTGTACTGCAGCACTTTGCAATTTTTCTCCATTTAAATTATAATTTGCTTTTCTATTATTTCTGCCAAAATGGATAACCTCACATTTTCCCACATTATACTCCGTCTGCCAAGTTTTTTCCCACTCACTTAGCCTGTCTATATCCCATTGAAGATTTTTTGTGTCCTCCTCACAATTTGCTTTCCCACCCATCTTTGTAACTTCAGCAAACTTGGCTACATTACACTTGGTCCCTTCATTCCAAGTCATTAATATAGATTGTAAATAGTTGAGGCCCCAGCACCGATCCCTGCGGCTCCCCACTAGTTACTGTTTGCCAACCGGAAAATGAACCATTTATCCCGACTCTCTGTTTTCTGTTAGTTAGCCAGTCCTCTATCCATGCTACTATATTATCCCCACCCCTGTGAACTTTTATCTTGTGCAGTAACCTCTTATATGGTACCTTATTGAATGCCTTCTGGAAATCCAAATACACCACATCCACTGATTGCCCCTGATCCACCCTGTTTGTTACATCCTCAAAGAACTGCAGCAAACTTGTCAAACATGATTTCCCTTTCATGAAACCATGCTGACTGTTTGATTGAATTATGCTTTTCCAAATGTCCCGCTACTGCTTCCTTAATAATGGACTCCCAGCATTTTCCCAACGACAGATGTTAGGCTAACTGGTCTATAGTTTCTTGCCTTTTGTCTGCCTCCTTTTTTAAATAGAGGCATTACATTTGCGGTTTTCCAATCCGCTAGGACTGTCCCAGAATCCAGGGAATTTTGGTAGATTACAACCAATGCATCCACTATCTTCGGAGCCACTTGTTTTAAGATCCTAGGATGTAAGGCATCAGGTCCAGGGGACTTGTCGCCTTTAGTCCCATTTATTTTAGCTAATACTACTTCATTAGTGATAGTGATTATATTAAGTTCCTCTCTCCCTATAGACCTTTGATTATCCACTATTGGGATGTTTTTAGTTCAGTGTCTGCTACTGTGAATACCGATACAAAATATTTGTTCAATGTCTCTGCCATTTCCCTGTTCTCCATTATTAATTTCCCTGTCTCATCTTCCAGGGAACCAACATTTACTTTAGCCACTCTTTTCCTTTTTATGTACCTGTAGCAACTCTTACTATTTGTTTTTATATTTCATGCTAGTTTAATGTCATAATCTATTTTCCATCTCTTAATCATTTTTTTAGTCGTTCTCTGCTGGCTTTTAAAAATTTCCCAATCCTCTGGCCTCCTATTAGTCTTGGCCACATTGTATGCCTTTGTTTTCAGTTTGATAGTCTCCCTTATTTCCTCAGTTAGCCACGGATGGTTATCCCTTCTCTTACACTCTTTCCTTTTCTTTTGCAGTTTAAAGCCCTATCTACAGGCCTAGTTATTTGATTCGTTGAGAGATTGGTCCCAGCCCGCTTTAAGTGGAGCCCGTCACAATGGAAAAGCTCCCTCTTTCCATAGTACTGGTGCCAGTGCCCCTTGAATTGAAACACCCTCCTCCCATACCTCTCTTTGAGCCACGCATTTAACTTTCTGATCTGCTTGGCCCTATCCTAATTTACACATGGCTCAAGTAATAATCCAGAATTATTACCTTTGAGAATCTGCTTTTTAATTTGGACCTTAGCTTCTCAAAAACTCTCAGCAGAACCTCATTCCTAGTTCTACCTATGTCATTGGTTCCTATGTGGACCACAACAACTGTATCCAAATTCTTCTCCAGCCGCGAGGAGATAACCTTTATCCTGGCACCGGGCAGGCAACACGGCCTTTGGAACAGCTGGTCTAGGTGGTAGAGGTCACATATTTGGGAGGTGCTGTCGAAGAAATTTTGGCGAGTTGCTGCATTATATCTTGTAGATCATACACACTGCAGACACGGTGGTCGAGGGGGTGAATGTTTAAGGTGGTAGATGAGTTGCCAATCAAGTGGGATGCTTGGTTTTGGGTGGTGTCGAGCTTCTTGAGTGTTGTTGGAGCTGCACTCATTCAGGCAAGTGGAGAATGTTCCATCACACTCCTGACTTGTGCCTTGTAGATGTTAGAAACTGAGTCAGAGGTGAGGCACTTGTTATAAATTATCTAGCTTCTGACCTGCTCTTGTAGGCACAGTATATATGTGGCTGCTCCAGTTAAGTTTCTAGTCAATGGTGACTCCCAGGATGTTGATGGTGGTGTTTCAGCAATGGTAATGCCATTGAATATTAAGGAGCAGTGGTTAGACTTTCTCTTGTCAGAGATGGTCATTGCCTGGCACTTGTGCGGTACGAATGTTACTTGCCAGTTATCACCACAAGCCTGAATGTTGTCCAAGTCTTGCTGCTTGCTGGCATGGGGTGCTTCATTATCTGAAGAGTTGCAAATGGAAATGAACACTGTGCAATCATCAGCGAACATCCTCACTTCTGACCTTATGATTGAGGGAAGGTCATTGATGAAGCAGCCATAGATGGTTGGGCCGAGGACACTGCCCTGAAGAACACTTGTAGCAATGGCCTGCAACAACCACAATCATCTTCTTTTGTCCTTGGTATGACTACAGCCAGTGAAAAGTTTTCCTCCTGATTCCAATTGATTTCAGTTTTACTGGAGCTCCTTGATGCTACACTTGGTCAAATGCTGCCTTGATGTTAAGGGCAGTCACTCTCATCTCACCTCTGGAATTCAGCTCTTTTGTCCATGTTTGGACCAAGGCTCCAAGGCTGTAATGGGGTCTGGAGCTGAGCGGTCCTGGCAGAACCCAAACTGAGCTTTAATGAGTGGGTTATTGGTGAGTAAGTGGCGTTTGATAGCACTGTTGACAGCATCTTCCATTAATTTGCTGATGATTGAGAGTAGACTGATGGGGCGGTAATTGGCCGGATTGGATTTGTCCTGCTTTTTGTGGACAGGACATACCTGGGCAATTTTCCACATTGTCAAATAGATGCAGGTTTTGTAGCTGTAACAGAACTGAGTAACTGCCCAATATCCATACTTTATGGGGCCAAAATTGCCCCTTTCCTTAAGGCCTATTACTGCTGGAAATCAGCGGCCACGCTGCAGAGTGGAATGGCGGGCGATTTTTCGTGGTGTGGCTGCCATTTTGAAAATTGCCTTCCTGCAGTATTCCGGTGATGACCCGCTCTCCCCACTTCCTCCCCGCTGTTGCCGATCCGTCCTAAGTGCATCATTGTCGATGTTTACCCCCGAATGCGAAATTCCGCAGAGAAAATGTTGCTGCTGCCGTTTGGTGC
Source organism: Pristiophorus japonicus (assembly GCF_044704955.1). Taxonomy (NCBI): domain Eukaryota; kingdom Metazoa; phylum Chordata; class Chondrichthyes; family Pristiophoridae; genus Pristiophorus; species Pristiophorus japonicus. The sequence goes on from NC_091977.1 coordinate 375,585,795, forward strand.
CACTGGCAGCTTTTTCTGTCAGTGCACTGTTTCTAAAATGGCAGTGCAGCTGCAATTAAAGGGGAGGGCGCACTACCGCGGCCACCATCTTATTTTTTTTCATCAGCCGACTGCCAGGTGCCAGGCATCTGGCCTGGTCGAAACCCTCCCTGGTGGCCCAATGGGCCTAACTAAAATAAATGCAGAGTTCGCAGCTGACCTCCCCTTTAAGTGAAGGGGAGAAACGTGGTGACGCGCCAGCGTGATGACGTCATCAGCGCTACATTGATGAGTGACTGCGGTGGACAGTCCCCCCCCCTCCCCCGCACTTCCGCCCCTCTAGTGTGTGAACTTCCACTCTCCGTAACACTTCCGCCCCCAGTAAGACCGACTTCCAGGCCACGGGGAAAAAAAAGCCAAAGTGCGAAATTTCGCTCAAGAGGCCACTGCATCCATTGCGGCAGTGAAAATAGCTGAAACAGGGTCGGTGCGCTGCGTTTCCGGAAGTGGGCAATTTCGGCCCCTCTGTCTCCTGCTGCTATGTCAATCTCATAACCAGGTCAATAATTTGCTCTCAATTCTGTGAGCTTCAACTTTAGCTTCTGAAGCCTTTATTGAATTCCTTCTGGAAGTTCATATCAATAACATCCATAGATATTCCCCCGTCTGCTAGTTTAGTCACCTCTTCAAACAATTCAATCAAATTCATCAGGCATGACCGACCTCTCTCTGATCAGCTGAAAATTTTCAATGTGTTCAATCACACCATTCTTAATGATACACTGCAGTAATTTCTTGACAACAGTTATTAGGCTAACTGGTCTACAATTTCCTGGTTTCTCTCTCTCAGCTATCTTAAATTGCAGAGTGACATGGCAATTTTCTAATCTAAAGGAACAGTTCCTGAATCAATAGAACTTTGAAATATCATAGTTAGGGCATCTTTAATGTTCTCACCTACTTCCTTTAAAATCCTGGGATGCAAACCATCTGATCCTGAGGATTTGTCGCTTTTTAGTGCCATTATTTTCTTCATTACTGTTGATTTACTTACATTAATTTTGGTGAGTCCCCATCCCTGATCAATATTAGTTTCCTTGGGATGCCTGGTTTTCTATCCTCTTCCTCTACTGTAAATACTGATGTAAAGTAATTATTTAACATGTCTGCCATTCCCTTATTTTCATTTGTATTGATTTGGTATTCCTTGCAAGTTTCTTTTCATGCTCCCTTTTTGTAGCTCTTACTATCTATTTTGTCACCTTTTGTTGTTCTTAGTATCTGTGCTAATTTTTGCATTCTTGCGTGCTTTTTCTTTTCGGTTTACATTGTCCTTTACCTCTCTAGTCGTACATGGCTATTTTTTTGGCAATTAGAACTCTTGCTCCTTTGGGGTATAAACTGGTCTGTCTCATGTTACATTTGTTTACCCATTAACAGATTTGCCCAGTTTACTGTGGAGAGTCTCTGTCTCATCACATTGAAGTTGGGTTAACCCGTTACACAGTGTAGACAGTGATGCTGCTTGAGAAGGATAGCATATTTTTCATCGAGTTCATATAAATTGAAACATTTCTCCAAATAAAGTCAAGTGCAAAACGATTGATGTAAACTTGTAAACGATATCTCACAGATTGGTTGTAAAGTCCAGTCCCTGCAGTACAGATTCACACGAGGCACATACTGAAGTCAAGGTCACTCAGGACCTGCGCCTTTATTACACAGCTCTCGAATGCCACACTTGCCTGAGACCTGTCTTTATATACCTGTGTGGAACAGGTATCCAGTGTCTCCTGCAAGTGCACCCCTGGTGGTAAGGTAAGCTTGTGGTTAAAGGTCATCTCTAGTTACAGTCATGTATAGCACGGTAAGATACAGTTATGTACAGTAATGTGAGATACATGACATCACCCTACCCCAAGGACTTATTGTCTTTATAGGGTCAGTCTCTCAGGTGATCTACACTTTCACGTGGAGCGTCTTAGTTGTGGTTCAGTTGTTTGCCTTGGTGCCTGTTTCTCTTCCGGTGTGATTGCTGGTATCTCGCCTGGGCTGTCTGTTTCATTCAGTATGATTGTTGGTGTCTCACCTGGGCTGTCTGTTGGGATTGCCCTTTCCTCAGGTTGTTCCCTCTGTCTGTCCACCAGGTGTGGTGTGAGTTCCACATTATAGTTTACCTCTGGTTCAGCAGTGTTGTTGGTAAATCTACTTTTGACTTGGTCAACATGCCTCCGGCAAGTTTGGCCATTGTCCATTTGTACCACCAGTAACCTGTTTCCTTCCTTGCCTGTTACTGTCCCTGCAAGCCATTTGGGACCCCTGCCGTAGTTTAGCACAAACACTTTGTCCCCTATCTCATTCCACCTTCCCCTCGAATTTCGGTCATGGTACTCAGTTAGCATACGGCGCTTTGCCTCAACGATTTCATGCTTGTCTGGGAGCATTAATGAGAGCCTTGTCTTTAAGGTCCATTTCATCAATAGTTGCGTGGAGGGAACTCCAGTCAATGAATGCGGATGAGATATGTTTGCCAGCAGCAGTCGCGACAGGCGGCCCTGCAGCGTGGGACCTTGGATTTTGAGCATGCCTTGTTTAATGATTTGCACTGCTCGCTCCACCTGGCCGTTGGAGGCCGGCTTGAACGGTGCCGTCTTAACGTGATTTATGCCGTGGTCACTTATGAAATCTTGGAATTCTGCGCTGGTGAAGCACGGACCATTGTCACTGACCAATATGTCAGGAATTCCGTGCGTTGCAAACATGGTTGCGAGGCTCTCCACAGTGGTGGAGGTGGTGCTCGAGTTTAAAATGCTGCATTCGATCCACTTTGAAAATGCATCGATGACTACGAGGAACATTTTGCCCATGAATGGGCCCGCACAGTCTACGTACACACGCGACCACGGTTTGGTGGGCCAGGGCCAGGGGCTCAGGGGGGCCTTCCTGGGGGCATTACTGAGTTGGGCACAAATGGTGCACCGCCGGACGCAGAGCTCCAAGTCCATGTCAATACCAGGCCACCAGACGTGGGATCTGGCTATGACCTTCATGAGAACGATCCCCGGGTGCTCGCGGTGGAGCTCCTGGACAAATGCCTCTCTGCCTCGCAGAGGCATAACTACTTGGCTGCCCCACATCAGGCAGTCTGCTTGTAGTGATAGCTCATGCATGCGCTTATGGAAAGATTTGATCTCCTCGGGGCAGGCATCGCGAGCCTCTGCCCAGTCACCGGTTAAGACACATCTTTTTACGAAGGATAACATGGGGTTGCTGGTCGTCCAGGCTCTGATTTGGCGAGCCGTCATGGGCGAACCTGTGGACTCAAAGGCATTGATTGCCATGACTATCTCACAGTCCTGTTCGTCAGACCCTTCCATGGTCGCCAGGGGTAGCCTGCTAAGCGCGTCAGCACAGTTGTCTGTGCCTGGTCTGTGCCTTATGGTGTAGTCGTAAGATGCCAGCATGAGTGCCCACCGTTGAATGCGCGTCGAGGCATTGGCGTTTATTGCCTTGCTCTCAGATAGTAGGGACGTGAGGGGCTTGTGGTCAGTTTCTAACGCGAACTTGGCCCCGAAAAGGTATTAGTACATCTTTTTGACACCGTACACGCACGTGAGCGCCTCCTTCTCCACCATTCCGTACCCGCGCTCCGCCCGCGAAAGTGACCTGGAGGCATAAGCTCTGGGTTGGAATTTACCCGCACCATTGACATGTTGTAAAATGCACCCGACCCCGTACACATGTAAGAACTAGCTTTTTACCTGGATCAAAAAAAGCCAAAACACTGTTGGAACACAGAAGGTTGCATGCCTTATTGAAGGCACGTTCCTGGGCGTCCCCCCAAAACCAATCGCACCCCTTTCTGAGTAGCACGTGGAGAGACTCCAGCAGCGTGCTTAAGTTCTGCATAAAGTTCCCAAAGTAATTGAGTAGCCCGAGAAAGGCGCGCAGTTCCGAGACATTCCGGGGCCTGGGTGCCAGGTGAATTGCTTCGATTTTGGACTCTGTTGGGCGGATTCCATCAACGACAATCCTTCTGCCCAAAAATTCAACCTCGGCCGCGAGAAACAGGCACTTGGATTTTTTAACTCTTAGGCCTACCCGATCCAACCGCTTTAGTACTTCCTCCAAATTGCGGAGATGGGAGTCGGTGTCCCTGCCCATGATAAGTATGTCGTCTTGAAATACAACCGTTCCCGGAATGAACTTGAGCAGACTCTCCATGTTGCGCTGGAATATAACAGCTGCCGACCTGATGCCGAATGAGCATCGATTGTACATAAAAAGGCCTCGATGTGTGTTGATGGTGGTGATAGCTTAGACTCTTCGGTCAGTTCTTGCGTCATGTACGCAGATGTGAGATCTAGTTTTGAGAAAAGTTTTCCTCCAGCCAATGTGGAAAATAGGTCCTCCGCTCTGGGCAGCGGGTATTGGTCCTGTAGGGAGACTCTGTTTATGGTAGATTTGAATCCCCACAGATTCGTACGGATCCATCAGGCTTCATGACTGGGACAATGGGACTTGCCCAGTCGCTAAATTCCACGGGTGAAATAATGCCTTCCCACAGAAGCCTGTCCAGTTCATGTTCAATCTTTTCCCTCATCACATAGGGTATAGCTCTAGCCTTGTGATGGACTGGTCTAGCGTCCTGTGTGATGTAGATTGTGACTTTAGCCCCTTTGAAGATGCCCACACCTGTCTGAAAGAGATGTTTAAATCGACTTAGATCTGTTGAGCAGGAGGTCCGTTCCTCTGACGACATGGCGCGAACATCATCCTATTTCCAATTTAGTTTTGCCAGCCAGCTTCTTCCCAGCAGTGCTGGAAGATCTCCGGGGACAATCCACAGGGGAAGTCGGTTCACTGTCCCTTTGTGTGTGACTGAGAGCATGGCGCTGCCAAGGACTGGGACAATTTCTTTGGTATAGGTCCTTAGTTTGGTATCGACCCTTGTGAGTTTTGGTCTGTCTCTTTTGTGCGGCCACAGCTGTTCAAATTGTTGAGCGCTCATGAGAGATTGACTCGCTCCCGTATCCAGCTCCATGTTGACGGGTATCCCGTTGAGTAGGACCCTCATCATTATTGGAGGTGTCTTGTTGTAGGAGCAGTGGCCATTGATCGTGTTGACCCGCTGTACCTCGGTGTCACGGGTACTGTCCCCACCGTCTTCTAGTCCGCTTTCCGACCCTTCCGATTTGTATACCAGCTGAGCTGCCGTTTTTCTGCACATGCGGGCCAGATGTCCTGTATAGTTGCAGTTTCTGCAAACGGCATGCTGAAATCAACACCTCCTTGATGAGTGCCTTCCCCCACATCTCCAGCACAGACCGCTTCCAGTGTTTCCAAGGAATGAGCTGCGTCTGGCTGATCTCTCTTGAGCTTCTCTCAGTTTGTAGTTGATTGCTCGCATTGTAGGTTGATGAGGTGTGAACGGCCGTTCATGTGGCCCTTGATGGCTTCTGGCGCCACTGCCTGCTGTTAAGGGCCTGCTCTCCTGCCTTTGTCTGTGTGTGGGGGTAGCGGCTTGTTTCACGCTGTGAACCCCTTGTTCCGATGTTTCGTTAGTTTTCATACCCGCAGTGTAGATCAGTGTAGATCGTTTCTTCTTCTCCTGCTAAGAATGTCTGTGCAACCAGTGCTGCTGCCTCTAGGGTCAAGTTCTTGGTCTCCATGAGCTTTCGGAATATGCCTGCGTGGCCTATTCCTTCAATAAAAAAGTCTCTCAGTACTTCTCTCCTTAGTTCATCGGAAAACTCACATAAGCTAGCCAACCTCCGAAGTTCTGCCACAAAGTCGGGTTTGCTCTGGCCCACACAGCGTCTGCAGTTGTAGAACCTGTGTCTGGCCATGTGTAGGCTGCTCGCTGACTTCAGGTGGTCTCTTACCAGTGTGCTCAACTCTTCAAACAACTTGCTTGCTGGTTTCTCAGGTGCCAGCAGGTCCTTCATTAAGGTGTATGTTTTCGAGCCACAGCTGGTCAAGAAATGGGCTCTCCTCTTGTCTGCCTTATCATTGCCTAACCAGTCTTTGGTTACAAAGCTTTGCTGGAGCCTTTCTATAAAGTCCTCCCAATTATCTCCAGCATTGTATTTTTCATCTGAGCTGTTGGTCGCCATTCTGTGGATTCTGTAATCCCATCCTCGTCGCCATTGTAAAGTCCTGTCCCTGCAGTACAGACTCACACGAGGCACATACTGAAGTCAAGGTCACTCAGGACCTGCACCTTTATTACACAGCTCTCAAATGCCACACTTGCCTGAGACCTGTCTTTATATACCTGTGTGGGACAGATATCCAGTGTCTCCTGCAACCCTAGTGATAAGGTAAGCTTGTGGTTACAGGTCATCTCTAGTTACAGTCATGCATAGCATGGTAAGATACAATTATGTACAGTGGTTTGAGATACATGACATCGGTAATTGTGAAAGAGAATTGGGTGAAAAATTCAACTCTGTAGCGTCCAATTTTTCGGCACTATGGATGCTGTTTTTTGACCCAAAATCATGTCTGCACCAGCGCGCATGCTTCTGGTGCGTGCCACACCAGACGCCATCTTGGTGAGGGTGTTAGTGTCAGCGATGAGAGTGTGTGCCAGAAGTAGGCAGATTGTGATGTCAATCAGCGTGCAATGTAGTTTTGACACCAGCGCTGACATTTTCATCATCAATGCTGGAGCTAACACCTTGTGTTAACCTCACACAGCAGCAGCAACGAACCCCTATCAGTGATATTTAAAGGGATCAGCAACTACTCTGAGGTTAGTTGCTGATTAATTTCTACTGGCGCTGTGCAAGTTTGTATTTGGAACTTTCTCGAGTTATTCAATGTTGGTGAGGTGACAGGGAGTGGTGCTGAAAGTGGAGAAGGCCTTAGTTCTGACTTCAAGGGTTCTGGTCAGACCACTTGCTCCCAGTCATGCGTGTTCTAGTTGTCATCTCCCCTTGGCCTGCAGCATGACAGGGAGATGGAGCAGTGGCAGCAAAGAAGAGTACAAGCTGCTTGCAGAGGGAAGAAGAGAAGGGGGAGAAGAACTCTCAGCAGGGGGCCTTCCACACCCAGTATCTTCCGAGAACAATTCTCTGACCTCAGCCTCAGCCAGGAGCAGAGTTTATGGCATCTGTACTTTACGAATGAGGAGCTCACAGCACTCTGCCACATCTTGCAACCAGACCTGCAGCCTCGCACCAGGCCAACGACAGCGCTGTCAGTGGCTATGAAGGTAACCGTGGCTCTGAATTTCCTCGCATCACAATCTTTCCAGGCTGGAATAGGTGACATCGGTAACATCTCCCATTCACCATCCACTGCAGCATAAGAAAGGCAACAGAAGCTCTTTATGCCAGGAGGGGTTACTTTATTGTCTTCTCTCTGACCAGAGAGAAGCAGGCAGAGCATGTACCTGTCTTTGCCATGATAACAGGCTTCCCCACGGTGTAGGCACCATCGACTGCATGCACGTTGCTTTGCGGGTGCCGTATCTAAATGCTGGCATGTACCGCAAACGCAAAGGTTACCACTTGCTGAATGTGCAGTTGGTGTGCGACCATGCTCAGCACATCATGATGATGAGTGCCTGGTATTCGGGCAGCATTCATGATGCTTTTATTCTGTGCCAGTCCACTGCTGCTTCAGTCTTTGAGCCACCACGACAAACCAGAGGGTGGCTACTGGGCAACAAGAACTATCTGCTGACCACTTCGCTCATGGCTCCACTCCACAATCCACCTAAATGTGGATAGCATGCACACAATGAGAGCCATGCTGCCACACAGAATCTAATAGAGCAGACTATTGGTGTCCTAAAATAACGTTTCTGCTGCCTCGATTGATCTGGAGGAGCCCTGCAGTCCTCACCAGATCACATCTCAAGATTTATTGTGGTCTGCTGCATGCTCCACAACCTCGCCATCATGAGGGCACAGCCCTTGCTGCCAGGCATATGGCGACCAGCTGAGAAGGAAGAGGAGGAGAAGGACGAGGAAGCAGAAGAGGAGGAAGTAGAAGGGAGGAGTCAACCCAGACAGCCCCTTTCTGCCTGGGCTGTCCATGATTGACTCATCCAACTGTGGTACCATAGAACGCAACTGCAATTCCCCATTCACCCATAGTCCCACATCTTACCTTCCCTCTGTTACTGACCATCACATCATCTCCTTGGCCACAGTGCTAAAATAAAAGCCACCACAAAAGAAACATTCCAATCCAACTTTATACTTCAATCTATCCAATATTACATAACAAAGTCAACTAATTACACTTGTGTATTCCCTTAGTGCACCTTTACCTGTGCAAGTGCTCCTATGAAGTGCTACCCCAATGGCTGCAGGATGGTGGTGGAGGGCTGCTGACTTCCAGTGGAAGAGTCTGCAGATGGTCTTGCAGGATGACCTCGAGCAGCTCTGGGCCTAGATGGCCGGCTATGGACTGCACCACCTTGGCATGGGTGGCAACAGTCTGGGCTGGCTGGCTGACAGGCAGCAGCAAGGACACTGGCAGAGTGGCAGTGGTGGGAGGACGTATGCTGTCATCCTAAGAAAGGACACCAGATTTGTATTCCACGGAGTCACTGCCATGCACCTGGGGCTTCACCTCAGATTTCCGAGCCATCTGTTGGAGAACAGATTGCTGGACTGCTGTGGCACACTGCAAGCCCTTTTCCACACTGGCAAATGCAGCCATGACGGGTGCAAACTGATCTTGCGTGGCAGAAGTTTGAGCTTCGATTGCAGCACTCAGATGTTGGGTGACTTCTGCTTGTGCTACAATGGAAGCTGAGACATCGGCCATCAGACCCTGCATCATGGTTGGGTCCACAAGTGCGCTAATGGAGTTGCCCATCACTTCATTGTTGGAAATCATGGGCTCCAAGCTCTGCGCAAATCCTGTGCAAGGTTGGTGCCAGACTCCTCCATGCTCCTTGCCATTGCACTCACCTTTCTGGCAGGCCTGCCAATGCACCAAGCATTTTGGTGTGTTTACCCATCAGCATTCTTCTGTAGGCTGCCCCATCAAAGTCCTCATCTGAGTCTTGTGCAGCAGAACGTGTATGCAACCTCACCCTCAGGGGAGCTGGCACCTGAGCTACTGAGCACCTTTCCTACTGCCCTGGCTGCAGCACACGCTTGCCTGGTGACTCACCATGTGCAGGTCCTGCCTCTAAGCTACCCTCTAAATTCCACGCAGTGCCAGCATCTGAGCTGATGGCTGCGAGTGTCAGATCAAGTGACGGTGTTTCTTCTTCATGATCACTCTCCCCTCCCTCTTCTTCTTGCACCACCGGTTGGGCAGATTGAATTTCTTGGATCTCTGAAATGAGAAAGGCACCACAGTAGGGTTGTGGTGAGGGGAGGGGGGAAAGCAAAGAGGTGCAAGCTTACACCATGTGCAGCTTGCAAATCAGAACAGATTGTGGGATGAGGGGGAAGTGGGATGTGAGAAGCAGGATTAGGAAGAGGATACCAAAATCTTGAATATGTCAGCCCCGCCGCTGGCCACGGGCTTAATCATTGTCCTCCCAAGAATGGCCAGCACTTCTCCTCCATAGGGGTAAGATTTTGCTGGCTTGCCTATGCCTCTTCATTGTTCTGCAAGGGAAAGGGAAGTGTGTCAGTGTGTGTCATGCAATGGGTTTGAATGATGTCCCTGTCATGGTTGAATAGCTGACAATGTGTACAAGCTGTGAGATATGGGTATGAAGCTGGCAGCATTTGTATGTGTGTGAGAGTGAGGTGAAGCTGTGGATGTGAGGTATGAGTCGAGTTTGGTAGAGATTGTTGATAGTTGACGAGCAGTGTGTGAAGCTCGTGGTGTAGATGGTGGGATATGGCATTTGAAGATGAATTCACTGACCTTGAACACTCATGTGAGATCATTAAACTTCTTCCTGCACTTCAGCCAGGCCTACGGGGCTACACTGCTGGCATTGACAGCTATGACTATCTGCTCCCACTGCTGTTTGTAATTTTACCTGGAGGGCCTCATGATCCCACCATGAAAAATTCTTGGAAAGTAAAATTAAGGCAAACCCAAAGATGTTCTATAAATATATTAAGAGTAAGAGGGTAACTAAAGAAAGGGTAGGGCCTTTAGAGACCATGAGAATAATCTTTCTATGGCCTAGAAATTCCGTATTCCCCGAAAACGGGCAGGGATCGCGATATACGATCAACCCGCACCCGTTCAGAGGAATGCAGGCAGCACACGAACTTTGTGCTACCTGATCATTTCCATGATTGAAGCTTTCAGCCCAGTGCTGAATACACTGCTGAGTGGCTGAATGCTCAGCAGGGTCCCCAAGTTCATGCAAGGTTAGCACTACTTAAAGCTAGCCTGCACTACTTAAAGGCAGTCTGCACCTCTTAAAGGGAAGGTGCATTCTGCCTGCAGCAGCTCATTGAATTGGCTGGATACGCAGGAACAACTAATGATGGCACAACTGTCTGCCAAATTTTTGCCCACTCACCACTCACTATGTCTTTTTGCAGATCTTTTGTGTCCTCCTCATATATTGCTTTCCCTCCCATCTTTGTATCGTCAGCAAACTTGGCTACGTTACACTCAGTTCCTTCTTCTAAGTCGTTAACATAGCTTGTAAATAGTTGGGGTCCCAGCACTGATCTCTGTGGAACCCCACTAGTTACTGATTGCCAACCAGAGAATAGACCATTTATCCTGACTCTCTGTTTTCTGTTAGTTAGCCAATCGGCTATCCATGCTAACATATTACCCCCAACCCTGTGAACTTTTATCTTGTGCAGTAACCTTTTATATGGCACCTTGTCAAATGCCTTCTGGAAGTCCAAATACACCACATCCACTGGCTCACCTTTATCCACCCTGTTCGTTACATCCTCAAAGGGGATTTGAGGAAGGGCTACTTTACGCAGAGGGTTGTGGGAATCTGGAACTCACTGCCTGAAAGAGTGGTGGATGCAGAAACCCTCACCACATTTAAAAGATGATTGGATGGGCACTGAAAGTGCCATAATCTGCAGGGTTATGGACCTAGAGCTGGTAATTGGGATTAGACTGGATAACCTCTTGTTGGCTGGCGCAGATATGATAGTAAGTACTGCAGGGAACTGAATATGGCCAGGGTGATCTCCTGGAGTAGTTTCGATCACCTGGATGGGTTGGAGAGGAATTTTCCCAGATTTTTTTCCCTCAAATTGGCCTGGGTTTTTATCTGGTTTTTGCCTCTCCCAGGAGATCACATGGCTCCGGTTGGGATGGAGTGTAGAATATTTCAGTGTAAGGAGTGTCGTAGTTGTGTGGGGTGGACTGGTTGGGCTGGGTGCTCTTTATCTTTCCGCCATTGTTCATTGTTCAAAGGTTTGTATGTATCCTTCAGGGCTGCTGATCGAGGGCTGTGCGGCTCTTTGTCGGCCGACTTGGACACGATGGGCCAAAATGGCCTCCTTCTGTGCTGTAAATTTCTATGTTTCTATGTTTCTATCCCCTATGGAAACAGGACCTCTCTCTTCCTATCCACCTTCTGCAACAAGGCCTCTAGTTCTGCATCTGAGAACCTTTGTGCATGCTCTCTCCCCAGTTGTGCCATCGTTAGTTGTTCCTGCGCACCCAACCAATTCAATGAGCTGCTGCAGGCAGAATGCACCTCCCCTTTAAGAGGTGCAGATTGCCTTTAAGTAGTGTAGGCTAGCTTTAAGTATTGCTAGCCTTGCATGAACTTGGGGACCTTGCTGAGCATTCAGCCACCCAGCAGTGCATTCAGCGCTGGACTGAAAGCTTCAATCATGGAAATGAGCAGGTAGCACAAAGTTCATGTGCTGCCTGCATTCCTCTGAACGGGCGCAGGTTGATCGCATATCGCGATCCCTGCCTGTTTTCGGGGGCTACTGAATTTCTAGGCCATAGTATTTGCCTAGTTCCTATTCACAGAAGTTACATTTAGCATGTGTTAGTGACATTCTCTGGTTAAGGATAAGCATGGAATGAGGCCATCCATTAGGAGTAATTTTCACCTTCACCACCTGGAGCTGATGGAGCTGGTCGCCCACCTGTTGTAGAACCCGGTTGATTTTCATCCCACCTGATTACCGCCAAGTGAAGGTGAAAATAGCCCCAGAATATCATGCAGGAGTGTAGCAGAGGAAGTGTGTCGGGTTAGCAGCATTATTGGAGAAGTCTGAACCAGGAATCACCCTTGAACCAACGTCATATTCTGCAGCATCATTGATGGAATATTAGAATATGTATTGGATAATACTGTGAGTAACTATCAGAAGAACTGTGACACTGGAAAGTCATCATCAGCCATTAACTGTTGACAAAGGTGTAATATTTCCTCTGCTGGCTCTGCTAGACCTAGCTCTGTCAAGCCCGTGTGGTGGCTGGTATGCAACGGCCACCACACGTTAAAAAAATCCACGCACAGGCATCTTCCACCCTTCAACATGTAGTTCGGGACCTGGAATATTAGGTCCTTCATTGAAACACCTGTGAACTCGTCCCTTTTTGGCGTGGAAGCAAGTCATCCTCGATACGAGGGACCGCCTATGATGATGATGATGATGATGATGATGATTTCCTCTGCTTGTAGATTGAGGAAATGACTAGTTAAAGTCAGAAGTGGAGGTTTAGATATCTTGATGTGTATTATTAATGTCTTAATGACTAATGTAGAAATTAATGGGGTTGGACAGATTGGCAGGGGTACCTTTGGGAATAAGTTTATAAAATCCTATTGTATGGCTTGAACTAAGCTTCAAAGTCAAATTAACTGTAGTATGGTTGAATTTGATGTTGTTACTTAAATATTGAAATCTGACACAAAATTCAGAATTTGGAAACATTTTAGCAGTTTAGCTCATGATCTGGAAACTGCAACAGAGTGCAGCTATTTCCAGATAAATGCATGGCTGATACAAGCTTAGAATAGCAATGTGCCAAACCATGTTCCTCATTATCCAACATATAATGTTCACCATATTAAATATAGCCCATCTGTGGCAAATTTCACTTTAAAACAGTCACATATTTTAGCTTTTACTATCTTTGAGCTTGTTCCGGTCATATTGTTGAATAAAAATGGGTTGTGGTACACAGAACTGCAAATTGCTTATTCTTTATCAAGAATTCCTGGAAATTAAGGTCCAAATTTACAATTTTTTGGTAGGATTGCATTGTATCTCATGAAAAAGAACAAGGTATCTCTCCACATTTAGACAAAAGTGGAAACAATATAATGACCCAAAATAATTTGAAAACATTCTATGGTACATTATTAATTTTAAGCTTCATTGATTAACTAGTTCAACATCCTGATGGCCCATTTGAAGCAAGCTTGTCGGAAATGGTGAACCAAAGTTTATGGTTAGCCTCAAGTAGATCACACAAAATCAAATTCTTTATGGAGAAATAAAAATTTACAAATGAAAGTTCTTTCTTTTCTGTGATGAGGATTCCCTGTAAATATTGACACATTCCTAGAGAGCCGAGGTTAGGAAATCATTGAGATCAAGGCCACTGATGAATATTTCATCATACTCCTGTCTCGAACATGTAGGGATAGAGCCACTAATGGAGAAACAAGATACTGGCAGAGAAATGGCAGAAGTACTGAATAGCTAATTCACCTCAGTTTTTACTCAAGAAGATAATAAAATAGACACTTCACTCGAGGATAATCTTTATTTAAAGAATATTCATACAGTTGGGATAGAAAGGAAGAAAATAATTGACAAACTAGCAAACTAAGAAAGGATTAAACCTAAAGTCTGGGTAATATACACCCATGCATACTCAAGGAAACTAGGGAGGAGATAGCAGAGGTATTCGTTTATTTATACAAAAGTGCTTTAGAAGAGGGGGTTGTGCCAGAGGACAGGTGGACAGCTAATGTTGTTCCCATATATAAAAAAAGGAGACAGAAAAAAGTCTGGAAACTATAGATGTGAAGCAAAGATACTGGAATCTATACTAAAAGAAGTGATAGAAGAGCATCTAGAGCAGAAAATATAATTTAAAAATAGTCAGCATGGATTCCAAAAAGCTAATTCATGCGTAGATGTCATATACTTGGATTTTCAAAAGGCCTTTGATAAGGTAGGATAATGACAAAGGTTAGGGCATGTGGAATCAGGGGACAAATAGCTGAATGGATAGCAAATTGGCTAAAAAAAAAGAAAGCAGACAGTAGGGGTAAAGGGTAGATATTCAGATTAGAGGAAGGTAGAAAAAGGTGTTCCACATGGTTCATTGCTGGGACCACTATTATTCATAATTTACATTAATGATTTGCACTTAGGAACATCAAAATTTGCAAATGATACAAAACTGGGGATGGGTGGGAATATTGGGCCCAATTTTGGCCATGACTTGCTCCAATTCTTTTGGAGTAAGTTGATTTTTCTGGAGGAGGTTAAAAAACGCCATTTTCCCCAATAAACTTGGTCCAGAGTAACTCAGTTAGGTACGATTTTTTTTAATTGAGTTTTTTTTTCAAAAGGGGGCGTTCACAGACACTTACGCCAGTTTTGGCCATTTATGTCACAATGGCCAGCTAAAACTTACTCCAAATTGACTTAGGTCAGCGTATGTGGCCAGCTCTGAAAAACAATGCGGGCAGTTAAGAATTCGGCGCAGGTTAGTACATTTAAAGCATCAAGACTTACAAAGCACTAAACAAAGCACAAAAATAATCATTCAATAACAAATAAAAAATAGAAGGAAGCTGAGAGAACCCGCACTGAATAAAGGCCAAAAAGTAATAAGCAATTAGTTAACAAATAAAAAATAGAAGGAAGCTGAGGACCTGCACCAAGACTTACAAAGCATTAAACAAAGCACAAAAAGTAATAAGCAATCAATCAATAACTAATAAAAAATAGAAGTCCTACCTTTATACCAGAAACAAGTTTTTTTTTAAAGATCCCCCCCCCCGCCCAATCAAAACACTCTCCCCACCCCTCCCTCATCAAAACTCTCCTCCTCCCTCCCCCCACCCGCCCCCCCCCCTCCCACACCAATCAAAACTCTCCTCACTAAACAAAGCACAACCATCAATAAATAAAAAATAAAAATAAAGTCCTACCTCGGCCTGGGAAGTCAGTGGGCCGGCTGGCTGGTGCAGGAGGCCACTCGGCCAGGGATAGGGGCTGCGAGCATCGGGTCCTGCTCACAGCCTGCAAGACACCCTGGGAGGGCGAGGAGCATGCGCGCAGATTTCACTGCGCATGCGCGCAGCTGCCGGCAGTGTTTTTTGCGCTGAGCTGTTGCTCCGTCCCCCATTACACTATGTACGCCACGCTGGGACACCGGAGACTCGGCAGAGTGGGCAAGATGTGGTCACTTTTTTTTGGCGCTGTTTCCAGCGCGCAAAGTTGCCGCATTTAGAGTAAGTGCGCCGAAAAAAGGGGTTGGGGAAAATTGGGCCCATAGTTACCACTGAGGAAGAATGCAACATAATATAATAAGATATTAGAAAACTTGCAGGCTGGGCAGTTAAGAGGCAAAGGAACTTTAATATAGATAAATGTGAGGTAATGCACTTTGGTAGGAAATCAGAAACATCACCATGGGGTAGAAGAGCAAAGGGATCTAGGGTACAGGTGAACAAATCATTAAATGCAGCATCGCAGTTCAGCAAAACTATTACAAATGTTGACAAAGTACTGGGATTTATTTCAAGGTGTATAGAGTTCAAAAGTAAAGAAGTTATTTTAAACTTGTACAGGACCCTGGTGAGTCTGCAATTGGTGTACTGTGCACAGTTCAGGGGGCCGAAATTCGGCTTCCCGATCAGGCCTCTGGCCGCCGGAAAGTAGCGGTCATTGGGCGGTGTGGAATGGCCGCCGATACAGTGGAATGGCCGTCAGTAGTGAAATTCAGCTCAGCACTTTTTGCAGCGGTTTGGAGATCCGTCCCACTGCGCCCCCATTTCCGTCCCGCTCCTGCTGATGTGTCGTTAAAAACATCATCAGAATGCGTACCGCTAAGGAGCCGCCCCAGGAGGGAAATTCACCTTCAAAAGTCTTCCGGCCGTCGCTCGGTGCTCCCGACAGCTTTTTCTGTCAGTGCACTCCTTATTGATCGGCAACGCAGCCACCCTTAAAGAGGAGGTGGTGCTGTCGGTGACACCACTTTTTTTTGGTCAGCCGACTGACAGGTCGGCCCGACAATTATGCCCCCGGGTTCGGCCGGGCTGCCAACAGGCAACTTGGCACCCCTTCTTGGGTGCCAGGCCGCTGGCCCGGCCGAAACCCTCCCTGGTGGCCCAGTGGACTTAACTTAAAAACATGCAGAGATTGCAGCGGCCCTCTCCTTTAACTGAAAGGGAGAGACGTTGTGATGCGTTAGCACGATGATGTCACCAGCCTGACGCTGATGACTGACAACAGCAGAGACTCCGTCCCGCCTCTACTTCTGCCCCGCTAATGATGGTCACTCCGTTCCCGCCCCCACTCGCATCCCCCCCCCCCTCGCTTCATTATGACCGACTTCCGCCCCACTTGAAAAAAAATGACAAAGAGCTGAATTTCACAGGATGGGTCGCCGCATCGACTGCAGCGGCCAAAACACAACACAATCGGTAGGTGCGACTCGTTTCCGGTGAGGGTGAATTTCGACCCAAGGTCTCCATTCTATAAAAAAGATATAGAAGCACTGGAGAAAGAAGATTTACAAGGGTGGTACCAGAACTGAGAGATTACAGCTATCAGGTAAGATTGAACAGGTTGGGCTTTTTTCTTTAGAAAAGTAACTCAGAGGAGGCCTGATAGAGGTCTTTAAAATTATGAATGGGTCGACAGGGTAGATGTGGAGAGAGTGTTTCCACTTGTGGGAAAATCCAAAACTAGGGACTGGCATGGGCTTGGCTGCTTAATTATAGGAAGAGTTGTGAATGCAGCTGAACATTGTAGAATTGTTAGCGAAAAGCTCCACTTCTGATCTTATGACAGAAAGAAGTTCATTGGTGAAGCAGCTGAAGTAGATGTTTGCTGTGACTCAGTGGGTAGCACTCTTGTCTCTGAGTCAGAAGGTTGTGGGTTCAAGTCCCAGTTCAGAGACTTGAGCATAAAAATCTAGGCTGACACTCCAGAGCAGTACTGAGGGAGTGCTGCACTGTTGGAGGGTGCTGTCTTTTGATAAAACCAAAGCCCCGCCTGCTCTCTCAGGTGAACATAAAGGATCCCATGGCAGTATTTCAAAGAAGAGCAGGGGTGTTATCCCTGGTGCCCTGGCCAATATTTATGCATCAATCAACATCACAAAAAACAGCAGATTATCTGGTCATTATCACATTGCTGTTTGTGGGAGCCTGCTGTGAACAAATAGGCTGTTGTGTTTCCTACATGACAACAGTGATTACAGTTCAAAAGTACTGGCTGTAAAGCATTTTGGGATGTCTTCAGGTCATGGAAGGCGCTATATAAATGCAAGTCTTTTCTTTTTTTTAAGCTGGAAATGATTGGTCTGAGGACGATTCCCTGAGGAGTTCCTGCAGTTATTGGATAATAACTCTGGGTGACTGTAATGGATTTGAAAGGAAAGGGTTAATTCGGGAAACCACAAGATTCATGCAACTGAACTGAATTGATATAATGAAGTTTGCTAGTGTAGTACTGCCAATAATTTGTGCTGAGGTTGGGAGGATTAGAAGGGTCTGGGAATCAACAGAAGACTCCCAAGGTTTACAGAGGTGGAATGTACTTGGTGGTGAGGTAGCTAGCATTTACTGGGACTAGGTGCAAGAATACCAGAATCATAGAATCATAGAATGGTTACAGCACGGAAGAAGGCTGTAATGTATTTGCTTCAATTCATAGCAACACATTGCTGTTAAGAGCTAGTTGGTTTGTTAGCAAAGGTTTAACAATCACACTACACATTACCAGTTCAACTATTTTAGTTGTGCACTTTAAACAAATGACCCCTGCAAGGGGGGTCACATTCCAAAATAAATTATTTCCAGTGCCCCTTTTTTTGGCGGGGGGGTTGCGGTTTCGGGCACTAAAAACAGAAATTATACAAGTGCCCCCTGGCTAAAAGGGGACACTAAAACCGGAAAATTAAACAAATTAAACTTTAGACATAAAATCAAATTAAAATTTGGTTGCTGGGGGTGATGATGCACTCCAGTCCCTCCGGCTCCCACCTCTCACGGAAGGCCGCTAGCGTACTGGTGGACACTACTCCAGGACACCCTGGCTCGGATGTAACTGCGGAAGAGAGGCAGGCAGTGGGTTGAATGACCCCCTCGGCCGCCCACTGCCTGGACCGGCTGATGGCGCCCTTGGCCATGCCCAGGAGCAGTCCTATGAGGAGGCCCTCGGACCTACCCACTCCCCTCCGCACAAGGTGCCCAAAGATCAGGAGTGTGGGACTGAAGTGCAACCAGAATTTGAGGAGCAGCCCCTTTAAATAATGGAACAGGGGCTGCAACTTCGCACATTCTATAAAAACATGGAACACGGACTCTTCCAGACCGCAGAAATTGCAGGCAGCCGGGGAGCTCGTGAACGGACTTAAAAACATATTGCACGGGACTGCTCCATGCAACACCCTCCAGGCCAAGTCCCCAATAAATAGAGGGAGGACTCCCACGTAGAGTGCACTCCATCGGGGACCCCCGACTCCTCCGGACGGCAAGATGGTGCACCATGGTGTGTCCGGATGGCAGACGAGGATGGCAACGTTGAGAGTGTGCAAGAGCAGCCCGTACAGGAAACCCCTCTGTGCAGAACTGAAAGGCACGGAGGGGATTTCCTCGAGGAGGCTCAAGTTGTGAGGTGCCGGCTCCCGAGGGAGGTTTCGGGGCTTGGCACCGATGAGGAATTCCGTCCAGATGGGAGTCAGTTTGGACGGGATCTCCCCACGTGCTTGAGCCTCCTCGACACACCTAACGGAGTCAGGGCCTAGTCATGTTTTTAGCGACTCGATGGCATTGGCCGCGCGCCGGACGTCGGCCCAGTTTAGGCGCCGTGCCAGCACGCCTGGCGCCATCTAGCCCACTCCTCCGCCATCGAGCAGATCCCTGACCCTGGTCACCTTGCCAGCCACAGTCCTCTCGTCTGCCTGCCATCTACAATCGCAGTTGTGGAGGTACGGATTCCTGAGCAGCGGCTCCTGCAGGACAGCTGCCACTCCAGACAGGGGAGAGCTGTGCTTGGTGGTGACTCTGTTCCAGACTCTGAAGAGTTCCTGGTAAAAGACAGGCTGCCCCTGCATGGCGGTCCTGATGCCCCCCAGGCTCACAAACAGGAGCTAGTGTCATAATTGAGGCTGTACTGCTGGCGGAAGAAATACGTCGCCAGCGTACGCCACCTAGGAGGGGGCTCAACGTAGAGGTATCTCTGCAGGGTCTGAAGACAGAAAGTCACATGCTGGGTGCTGACGCACACCAATGTCTGACCGCCCTCCCTAAACGGGAGACCAAAACCGCAGCAGAGACCCAGTGCTTCCTGTTGTTCCAGAAGAAGTCCACCAGCTTCTTCTGTATCTTGGGGGAGGGGTCAAAGTGACCAGCCGGCTACCAGATGGTTTATGACTAGCGCTAGACCCCTGTAGGACAGCATTCGGAGCAGTCCTGTCCAGCGCCCTCCAGCTCCTGCCAGCTCGCCGGCCAGGCTTCCTCGTCGGGGCTAAGGTAGACTCCCAGATGGAGGAGATGGGTCGTGGTCCAGGCAAAAGGCCTGAGCTCCTCCAGCAGGGAGTCCACCCGCCACTGACCCAGCAGGAGTCCGGAACATTTCTCTCAGTTGATTCTGGCGGAGGATGCGGCCGAGTAAATCTCCTGGTACTCACGCATCCTCCGCAGGTCAACGGGATCCTCGATCATGAGGAGCACGTCATCGGTGTAAGCCGAGAGGACGACCTCCATGCCCGGCCCTTGCACAGCCAGTCCTGTCAACCTCTTCCGCAAGAGGCGCAGGAAAGGCTCCACGCAGATGGCATATAACTGGCCGGACATGGGGCATCCCTGGCGCACCCCTCTCCCAAAGCAGAGCGGCGCCGTCAAAGACCCGTTAATCTTAATCAGACACTCCTGGCGGCAAAAAAAAGTCGGATCTGGGCGACGAAATGCGTCCCGAACCCAAAAGCATGCACAGTTCCAAACAGATACTGGTGTCAACAGCTCCACAACTATTTTTTGGAAAACAAATAATCAAGTGCCCCCTGATTCGGGGCGGGGGGAGGGGGGAGGGGGGGGGGGGGGTCACACTCCAAAAACTTTTCTAGTGGCCCTTTTTTTTTTTTTGAGGGCACTAAGACACAAATTATACAAGTGCCTCCTGGCTAAAAACGGTGGGGGAGGGGGGGGGGTGCTGGCGGCGGGTGCACTAAAACCAGCACAATAAACAAATTAGAGTTTAGATTAAAAAAACATCAAATTAAAATTTGGTTGCCGGGCACTCCAGTCCCTCCGGTGCTCACCTCTCGTGGGAGGCCGTGAGCGTACCGATGGATACCGTGTGCTCCATCTCCAGGGACACCCTGGCTCGGATGTAACTGTGGAAGAGAGGCAGGCAATCGGGCTGAACGACCCCCTTGACCGCCCGTTGCCTGGATCGGCTGCAGTCCTACGAGGAAGCCTTCCGACCTGCCCGCTCCGCTCCGCACACGGTGCCCAAAGATCAGGAGTGTGGGACTGAAGTACAACCAGAATTTGAGGGGCAGCCCCTTCAAATAATGGAACAGGGGCTGCAACCTCGTACATTCAATAAAAACATGGAACACGGACTCTTCCAGACCGCAGAAATTACAAGTGGCCTGGGAGCCTGTGAACCGACTTAAAAACTTATTGCACAGACTGCTCCGTGCAACACCCTCCAGACCAAGCCCCCAATAAATAGAGGGAGGAATCCCATGGATTCCTGAGCAGCGGCTCCTGCAGGACAGCCGCCATTCCAGACGGGGGAGAGCTGCACTTGGTGGCGACTCTGTTCCAGACCCTGATGAGTTCCTGGTAAGAGACAGGCAGCCCCCGCATGGCGGTCCTGACGCCCCCCAGGCTGACATACAGGAGCTGAGTGTCATAATTGAGGCTGTACTGCTGGCGGAAGAAATACGTCGCCAGCGTACACCACAGAGGTATCTCTGCAGGATCTGAAAATGGAAAGTCGCATGCTGGGTGCTGACGCACACCAACGCCTGACCGCCCTCCCTAAGCGGAAGACTCAAAACCGCAGCAGAGACCCAGTGCTTCCTGTTGTTCCAGAAGAAGTCCACCAGCTTCTTCTGTATCTTGGAGACTGTCATGTATGTAACCACAATGTAACACCACTGTATTACTGTATACACTCAACCTAGATGCACACCTTGACCACAAGGGGTAAACTTGTGGGAGACACTCCTTATCTGATCACACAGGTATAAAAAGGGAGGTCCCACGCAGGGTCATCATCTTTGGAGTCCTGTGAATAAAGAGTTACGGTCACGGAGTGACCTTGTCCCCAGAATGTGCCTCGTGTGGTTTCATACTGTAGAGTAAGGACTTTACATTGGCGACGAGAAACGGGAATTCATGACCCACGAGAATGGCCACCGGTAGCACAGAGGAATGGTACTGTGTTGGGGAAGACTAGGACGATTTTGTTGAGAGGCTTCAGCAAAGCTTCGTTACAAAAGAATGGCTGGGGGATGCAGCAGCCAACAAGCAAAGGGCTCATCTTTTGACCAGCTGCGGACCAAAGACTTATGCGCTCATGAAGGACTTACTAGTACCCGAAAAGCCGGCAAACAAAACCTTTGAAGAACTGAGCAAATTGATCGAGGAGCACCTCAAGCTGGCGAGTAGCATACATATGGCCCGACACAGATTCTACACCAACCGACGTCAGGAAGGACAGAGCATACCGGACTTCATACGGACCTCCGGCATTTGGCCAGCCTACGCCTGCAGGGGGTAGATGCTAAAGGTCTTCTTTATCGAGGGCATCGGTCATGCGGGAATTTTCCGCAAATTAATTGAGACCGAGGATTTGACCTTGGAAGCGGCGGCGTTGATGGCTCAAGCTTTCATGGTGGGGGAGGAAGAGACGAAAATAATATACACGTGCAATTCTGCCTCTAACGTGGCGTTGGATCAGGGAGTCAACATCATCAATGCGACTCAGAGCCCCGCAGGCAGGCAGGGGCAGTCCGATACCTCCCAGGCAGCAATAGACCCCAGAGCAGGACTTCAACAGAGACAATGCAGGCTGAACTGACATTCACGCCATCACAGTGCACAATCCGGCCCGGGATGGGGCCATTGACACCCACCAATAGGGTACTTAAGAGCAGTCAAAGGGACAGTCAGCGCGGAATGCCTGGCCACAGTCCCTTTGTTCCTAACAATGGAAACTTTAACTCATGCTGGAGGTGTGGGGGAAAACACTCAGCTAGATTTTGTAGATTTCAACAGTTTGTCTGTAGGAACTGCAATCTCTGTGGCCACTTAGCTCGAATGTGCAGGAAGTCTGCAACCAGACTAATATATGAGACGGATGGACCAGAAGAGGGTGCTTTGAGGCAGGATGACTTTTGGGGTAAATCGATGGACGCCGAGGTTCAGCAGGTCCATGTAGCGAATATTCACACTTCATACACCAAAACGCCACCAATGATGATGAGGGTTTTATTAAACGGTATCCCTGTACGCATGGAGCTGGACACTGGGGCCAGCCAGTCACTCATGGGCGTTCAGCAATTTGAGAAGCTATGGCCACTTAAAACCAGTAGACCCAAATTAGCACGTGTTGAGACACAATTACGGACTTACACTAAAGAAATCATTCCGGTGCTAGGCAGTGCAATGTTGGCTGTCACACACAATGGGTTAGTGAACCGGCTACCGCTCTGGATAGTCCCGGGCAATGGTCCCGCACTGTTGGGGAGGAGCTGGTTAGCCGAGATGAACTGGAAATGGGGGGATATTCACGCAATGTCATCTGTGGAGTGAAGTTCATGCTCACAAATCCTACAGCAATTCGATTCACTATTCCAACCTGACATCTGGACTTTCAAAGGCACTAAAGTAGTGATACATATCACCCCGGACGCCAGGCCAGTGCACCACAAAGCCAGAGCGGTGCCGTATGTGATGCGGGAAAAGATCGAGAGCGAATTGGTCCGGCTGTTGAGAGAGGGCATCATCTCGCCTGTTGAATTCAGCGACTGGGCGAGCCCCATCGTATCCGTCCTAAAAGCAGATGGCTCTGTCAGGATCTGTGGCGACTACAAGGCCACCATCAATCGGGTGACCCTGCAAGATTACCCGCTTCCAAAAGCGGAGGACCTCTTCGCCATGCTGGCAGGCGGCAAGCTGTTCACCAAGTTGGAACTCACTTCAGCCTATATGACCCAGGAACTGGCCGATGAATCGAAACTACTGACCACCATCACCACGCACAAGAGACCGTTCATTTATAACAGGTGCCCGTTTGGCATTCGATCAGCGGCCGCGATTTTTCAACGAAACATGGAAAGCCTGCTTAAATCCATTCCTGGAACGATCGTATTCCAAGACGACATCCTCATCACGGGTCGAGACACCGAGGAACACCTCCACAACCTGGAGGAGGTGCTACGCCGACTGGACCGGGTAGACCTGCGACTCAAGAAGTCTAAATGTGTGTTCTTAGCTCCTGAGGTTGAGTTTCTGGGCAGGAGGGTTGCTGCAGATGGGATTCGGCCCACCGAATCCAAAACAGAGGTGATTCGACGAGCACCCAGGCCCTGCAACACATCGGAGTTGAGTTCATTCCTTGGACTGTTGAATTATTTCAGGAACTTTCTGCCGAACTTGAGCACATTGTTGGAGCCGCTACATGTGCTCCTGCGTAAGGGTTGCGATTGATTTTGGGGAGGACTGTCAGGAACGGGCTTTTGATCGGGCGCGAAACCTACTTTGTTCAAACAAATTGTTGACCCTGTACGACCCCTGTAAAAAATTGGTTCTGACATGTGATGCATCATCCTATGGGGTTGGGTGCGTGTTGCAGCAGGGCAATGTTGAGGGTCAACTACAACCTGTGGCTTATGCCTCCAGGTTGCTCTCTCAAGCAGAACGGGGATATGGATGGTCGAGAAGGAAGCGCTTGCATGTGTCTATGGTGTAAAAAAAAATGCATCAGTACCTCTTTGGTAGAAAGTTTGAATTAGAGACGGACCACAAGCCATTAACATCCCTGTTGTCAGACAGCAAGGCTATCAATGCCAATGCATCAGCTCGCATACAGCGATGGGCTTTCACATTGGCTGCTTTTGATTACTCCGTCTGGCACCGGCCCGGCACTGAAAATTGCGCTGACGCGCTCAGCAGGTTTCCACTGGCCACCACTGAGGGGACAGTGGAGCAAAGCGCCTAGATGGTCATGGCTGTCGATGCCTTTAACAGTGCAGGCTCCCCCATCACAGCCCGCCAGATCAAAATCTGGACAAACAGAGATCCCCTCCTATCCTTGATTAAGAAATGTGTCCTGACTAGGGATTGGGCGCCCGCACACGGAGCATGCCCTGAGGAGGTCAGACCGTTCCACAGACGGATGGATGAGCTCTCCATCCAAGCCGACTGCCTACTATGCGGCAGCCGGGTAGTTATGCCCCAGAAGGGCAGGAAGGCATTCATCAGGGAACTCCACAGCGAGCACCCAGGCATTGTGCTGATGAAGGCCATTGCCTGGTCACACGTTTGGTGGCCTGGAATTGATTCAGACCTGGAACACTGTGTTCGCAGGTGCACAACATGTGCCCAGCTGGGTAATGCCCCCAGGGAGACCCCGCGCAGTCCGTGGCCCTGGCCCACCAGGCCATGGTCACGCATTCATGTTGACTACGCGGGCCCGTTCATGGGTAAGATGTTCCTTATTGTGGTAGATGCGTACTCGAAATAGATCGAGTGCATCATTCTGAATTCATGCACGTCATCCACCACTGTGGAAAGCTTGCCGGACATCCTGGTTAGTGATAATGGCCCATATTTCACAAGCTACGAATTCCAAGAGTTTATGTCGGGCAATGGCATCAACCATGTCAGGACTGCGCCATTGAAGCCGGCCTCCAATGGCCAGGCGGAACGTGCGGTCCAAATCATTGAGCAAGGTATGCTCAGGATTCAAGGACCCTCCCTACAATGCCACCTATCGCGTCTCCTGCTGGCCTATAGATCCCGACCGCACTCGCTCACGGGGGTCCCGCCCGCAGAGCTACTAATGAAACGGACACTCAAAACTCGGTTGTCCCTCATTCACCCAGTCCTGACCGACATAGTTGAGAGCAAGCACAAGTCACAAAACGAGTACCATGACCGTAATGCAAGGGGGAGAAATAAATGATCCTGTATTCGTCCTCAATAACGCCATGGGGCCCAAATGGCTTGAGGGCACTGTAATTGACAAAGAGGGGAATAGAGTCATCGTGGTAAAACTCAACAATGGTCAGATATGCCGTAAGCATCTGGACAAAGTAAAAAAAAGGTTCAGCATCGACACGGAGGAACCTGAAGAAGACCATGAGATGGAGCTCACAACACCGCCAGTGAATGAGCAACAAGAGCAATCAGAAGAATGAACAGTCTCTGCGGTCAGCCCGGACAGGCCGGAATCACCACAGGTGACAGACACTCACGTCAGTGTCCAACAACCAGAGCCCCAACTGCGGCGCTCCACGAGGGAGCGTAGACCACCTGAAAGACTAAACCTATGATCCCAATAAGACTTTGTGGGGGAAGGTGATGTCTTGTATGTAACCACAATGTAACACCACTGTATTACTGTATACACTCAACCTAGATGCACACCTTGACCACAAGGGGTAAACTTGTGGGAGACACTCCTTACCTGATCACACAGGTATAAAAAGGGAGGTCCCACACAGGGTCATCGTCTTTGGAGTCCTGTGAATAAAGAGTTACGGTCACAGAGTGACCTTGTCCCCAGAATGTGCCTCATGTGGTTTCATACTGTAGAGTAAGGACTTTACAGAGACAAACGCAGGGGGAGGGGTCAAAGTGACCAGCTGGTACCACAGCATAGCAGCCACCAGTTGGTTTATGACTCGCACTCGACCCCTTTGATCAGCACTCGCAGTAGTGTTGTCCAGCGCCCTAGGTGAGCGGCGACTTTGGCCTCCAGCTCCTGCCAGTTCGCCAGCCAGGCTTCCTTGTCAGGGCTAAGGTAGACTCCCAGATAGAGGAGATGGGTCGTGCTCCTGGCAAAAGGCCTGAGCTCCTCCAGCAGGGAGTCCACCCGCTACTGACCCACTAGGAATCCGGAACATTTTTCCCAGTTGATCCTGGCGGAGGATGCGGCTGAGTAAACCTCTTGGCACTCACACATCCTCCACAGGTCAACGGGATCCTCGACCATGAAGATCATGTCATCGGCATAAGCCGAGAGCACAACCTCCACGCCCGTCCCTTGCAGAGGACTCCCACGTAGAGTGCACTCCATTGGGTCCCCCACCTCCTCCGGACGGCAAGATGGTGCGCCATGCGTATCCGGACGGCAGACAAGGATGGCAAGGTGGAGAGTTTTCAGGTACTTATCCAACTTCCTCTTGAAAGCCGTGATTGAGTCTGCCTCCACCACCCTTTCAGGCAGTGCATTCCAAATCCTAACCACTCACTGCGTCAAAAAGTTTTTTCTTATGTCACCTTTGGTTCTTTTCCTCAATGATGGCGGAGTCCAGCAACCAAGTGCAAAAGTCAAGGGTGAAGCGTTTGTAACCATCTTCAGCCAAAAATGCCGAGTGGATGATCCATATCGGCCTCCTCCTGAGGTCCCCACCATCACAGAAGCCAGATTCATCCAATTCGATTCACTCCACGTGATATCAAGAATCGGCTGAGCGCACTGGATACAGCAAAGACTCAACAGCATCCCGGCTGTCGTGCTGAAGACTTGTGCTCTAGAACTAGCCACGCTTCTAGCCAAGCTGTTCCAGTACAGCTACAACACTGGCATCTACCTGGCAATGTGGAAAACTGCCCAGGTATGTCCTGTCCACAAAGAGCAAGACAAATCCAATCCAGCCAATTACCACCCCATCAGTTTACTCTCAATCATCAGCAAAGTGATGGAAGGTGTGTCAAAAGTGCTATCAAGCGGCGTTTACTCACCAATAACATGCTCACCGAAGCTCAGTTTGGGTTCTGCCAGAACCACTCGGCTCCAGACCTCATTATAGCCTTGGACAAAAGAACTGAATTCCAGAGGTGAGGTGAAAGTTACTGTCCTTGACACCAAGGCAGCATTTGCCCGAGTGTGGCATCAACGAGCCCTAGTAAAATTGAAGTCAATGGGAATCAGGGGGAAAACTCTCCATTGGCTTGAGTCTTACCTCGCACAAAATTGTGGTTGTTGGAAGTCAATCATCCCAGCCCCAGTGTTGTGAATGTATAATGTATGTACTGTAACATTAGACCACTGAATGTATCCTCACACTGTATACAGGGTACTACTGGTGGACACCTAAGGGTCACCTGTACACGGAAGGTAACCATGTATAAAAGGGACCTCACCTCATTGTGTCCTCACTCAGGGAGCTACAATAAATGGACTAAGGTCGCAACAGTTCAAGTACAATGCCCTACCTCGTGGAGCTATTACTAGAGTGCTTGCACACATAACAACTGGCGACTGTTATATATGTAACCCTTGGCAACCTGTATCACACCACCACCAGAGGGCCTACCTGTTGTAGTCCCATGGGATCCCAGCATCCCTTGGGAGCACTGTATATAAGCAGGCCTCCCACGCTGTACCAGGCCGCTGGAGTTTAAATTAAAGGAGCTAAGGTCACATTTACTCATTGCATACAGTACTCAGTTTTATCACTTTATTATGAGCATAACAATTGGCGATGAGATAACGAACAACCATGCAAAAATGCAAAGAACTGTTGGTTTGCGAGAGAAATTCTCAGAAGGGGACGATTGGGAGGCCTTCGTGGAACGACTCGACCAATACTTCATGACGAATGAACTGGAAGGGGAGGAGAACACTGCCAAACAATGGGCGATCCTCCTTACCATGCGTGGGGCAACAACCTATTGCCTCATGACGAATCTCCTAGCTCCGGTGAAACCAACAACCAAATCCTATAAAGAACAATGTATGTTGGTCCGGGAGCACCTAAATCCGAAGGAAAAGGTTTTGACGGCGAGGTATCGGTTCTAAATGTTTCAACGGTCGGAAGGCCAGGAAGTGGCGAGCTACGTCGCCGAACTAAGGCGCTTTGCAGGACATTGCGAATTTGATGGGTTCCTTGAACAAATGCTAAGAGACATTTTTGTGCTTGGCATTGGCCATGAGGTTATCCTTCGCAAACTATTGACTGTTGATACACCGAATCTGAGCAAAGCCATATTCGATAGCCCAGGCATTTATGTCCACCGGCGATAACACCAAACAAATTTTGCAGCATAAAGAGGTTTCGGCTAGTACTGTACACAAAGTAATGTCGTTTTCAGGCAGGAATGCATATGGCAGAACGTACATGCCGGCAGCTGCACGACCTCAGATGACCCAGAGTCCGCCATCAATCGTTAATGCGAGGCAGTTAACACCTGGTTGGCGCTGTGGAGGTGATCATCGAGCCCATCAATGCCGCTTCAAACACTATGCGTGAAAGAGCTGTAGAACAATGGGACACCTCCAGCGAATGTGCAGACGAGCTGCAAACCCTGCAAACCAACACGTTGCAGAGGAAGATCGATCCATGGTGGATCAGACTGAACTAGAGACTCGAACCGAGGAGGCAGAAGTGTACGGGGTACACACCTTCACCACGAAATGTCAACCGATCATGTTAAAAGTTGAACTGAATGGAATTCCAGTATCCATGGAACTGGACACGGGTGCGAGTCAGTCTATAATGAGCAAAAAGGCCTTCGACAGACTGTGGAGCAACAAGACACACAGGCCCAAGCTTAGCCCCATTCACACCAAGCTAAGAACTTACACCAAAGAGCTGATCCCTGTGATTGGCAGCGCAGAAGTAAAAGTCTCCCATAATGGGGCAGTGCACGAACTCCCACTATGGATTGTGCCAGGGGATGGCCCCACACTGTTTGGCAGAAGCTGGTTGTGAAAAATCCGCTGGAACTGGGATAACATCCGAGCGCTTTCGTCTGTCGACAACGCCTCATGTGCCCAGGTTCTGAGCAGATTTCCGTCGTTGTTTGAGCCAGGCACTGGAAGTCTCTCGGGGGCGAAGGTGCAGATCCACTTGGTTCCCGGTACACGGCCCATCCACTACAAGGCATGGGCGGTACCATAGATGATGCAAGAGAAAGTGGAAATTGAGTTGGACAGGTTGCAGCGAGAAGGCATCATCGTGCCGGTGGAGTTCAACGAGTGGGCCAGTCCAATTGTTCCGGTTCAAAGGTGACGCCACGGTCAGAATTTGTGGGGACTATAAAGTAACAATTAACGGTTTTTCGCTACAGGACCAGTACCCGCTATCCAAGGCAGATGACCTATTTGCGATCCTGGCTGGAGGAAAGACGTTCACCAAGCTGGACCTGACCTTGGCCTACATGACATAGGAGCTGGAGGAATCTTCGAAAGACCTCACCTGCATCAACACGCACAAAGGTCTGTTCATCTATAATAGATGCCTATTTGGGATTTGTTCGGCCGCGGCAATTTTCCAACGGAACATGGAGAGCCTGCTAAAGTCGATTCCATCGGACACTTGAAGAATCTGGAAGAGGTTCTAAGTCAGCTAGATCGCGTGGGACTAATGTTGAAACGCTCGAAGTGTGTTTTCCTGGCACCAGAAGTCGAGTTCTTTGGAAGAAGAATCACGGCAGACGGCATTAGACCCACCGACGCAAAGACGGAGGCCATCAAAAACGCGTCGAGACCACAGAACGTGACGGAGCTGCGGTCGTTCCTGGGACTCCTCAACTATTTCGCTAATTTCCTACCCGGGTTAAGCACCTTGCTAGAACCGCTACATGTGCTGCTACACAAGGAAGACGCCTGGGTATGGGGGAAATCACAAGAGGCTGCTTTTGAGAAAGCCAGAAATCTGTTATGTTCCAACAAACTGCTTGTTCTGTATAACCCATGTAAACAATTACTGCTAGCTTGCGAGGGGTCGGGTGTGTGTTACAACAGGCTAACGAATTGGGAACATTGCAGCCGGTCGCCTATGCGTCCAGGAGTTTATCCAAGGCCGAAAAGGCTGACAGCATGATTGAAAAAGAAGCTCTGGCGTGCGTTTACGGGGTGAAAAAAATGCACCAGTATCTGTTTGGTCTCAAGTTTGAGCTAGAAACTGACCATAAGCAGCTCACATCGCTAATCTCAGAGAGCAAAGGGATTAACACCAATGCCTCTGCCCGCATCCAAAGATGGGCACTCACGCTGTTGGCATACATAGAAACATAGAAACATAGAAAATAGGTGCAGGAGTAGGCAATTCAGCCCATCGAGCCTGCACCACCATTCAATAAGATCATGGCTGATCATTCACTTCAGTACCCCTTTCCTGCTTTCTCTCCATACCCCTTGATCCCTTTAACCGTAAGGGCCATATCTAACTCCCTCTTGAATATATCCAATGAACTGACATTAATAACTCTCTGCGGTAGGGAATTCCATAGGTTAACAACTCTCTGAGTGAAGTGGTTTCTCCCCATCGCAGTCCTAAATGGCTTACCCCTTATCCTTAGACTGTGTCCTCTGGTTCTGGAGTTCCCCAACATCGGGAACATTCTTCCTGCATCTAACCTGTCCAGTTCTGTCCAGAATTTTATATGTTTCTACGAAATCCCCTCTCATCCTTCTAAACTCCAGTGAATACAGGCCCAGTCGATCCAGTCTCTCCTCATATGTCAGTCCTGCCATCCCGGGAATCAGTCTGGTGAACCTTCGCTGCACTCCCTCAATAGCAAGAACATCCTTCCTCAGATTAGGAGACCAAAACTGAACATAATATTCCAGGTGAGGCCTCACCAAGGCCCTGTACAACTGCAGTAAGACCTCCCTGCTCTTATACTCAAATCCCCTAGCTATGAAGGCCAACATACCATTTGCCTTCTTCACCGCCTGCTGTACCTGCATGCCAACTTTCAATGACTGATGTACCATGACACACAGGTCTCGTTGCACCTCCCATTTTCCTAATCTGCCGCCATTCAGATAATATTCTGCCTTGTGTAATCCGCCACAGCCCAAGCACAGAGAACTGCGCTGATGCTCTCAGTCGGCTACCATTGCCCACCACCGGAGTGGAAATGGCACAGCCTGCAGACTAGCTCTTGGTGATGGATGCATTTGAAAACGAAAAGTCACCCATTACGGCCCGCCAGATCAGGACCTGGACCAGCCAGGATCCTTTACTGTCCCTTGTAAAAAACTGTGTCCTCCATGGGAGCTGGTCCAGTGTCCCAGCGAAGATGCAGGAAGAGATCAAGCCGTTCCAGAGGCGCAAAGACGAAATGTCCACACAGGCGGACTGTCTTTTGTGGGGCAATTGCGTGGTTTTGCCCAAGAAAGGCAGGGATACGTTCATACGCGACCTACACAGTACCCACCCAGGAACGGTAATGATGAAAGCTATAGCCAGGTTCCATGTGTGGTGGTCCGGCATCAACGCAGATTTGGAGTCTTGCGTGCGCCAATGTAACACCTGCTCTCAACTGAGCAATACACCCAGAGAGTCACCGCTAAGTTTGTGGGCGTGGCCCTCCAAACCATGGTTTAGGATCCACGTGGACTATACGGGCCCATTTCTAGGCAAAATGTTCTTGGTTATTGTGGATACTTATTCAAAATGGATTGAATGTGTAATAATGTCTGTAAGCACGTCCACCACCACCATCGAAAGACTACGAGCCATGTTTGTCACACACGGCCTGCTGGATGTCCTTGTCAGCGACAATGGGCCACGTTTCACCAGTGCTGAATTGAAGGATTTCATGACCCGCAATGGGGTCAAACACGTTACATCTGCCCCGTTCAAGCCCGCATCCAATGGCCAGGCAGAACGGGCAGTTCAAACATCAAGCAAAGCTTGAAACGTGTGTCGGAAGGCTCCCTGCAGATCCGACTGTCCAGAGTCCTGCTCGGCTACCACACCAGACCCCACTCGCTCACTAGGGTTCCCCCAGCCGAGCTTCTCATGAAAAGGGCGCTCAAAACAAGGTTCTCTCTTGTCCACCCTGATCTCCATGATCATGTCGAGGGTAGGCGGCATCAACAAAGCATGTACCATGATTGCGCAAACTTGTCATGTGATATTGAAGTCAATGACCCTGTATTTGTACTCAACTATGGACATGGTCCCAAATGCCTTGCTGGCACGGTCATAGCCAAAGAAGCGAGTAGGGTGTTTCAGGTCAAATTAGCCAATGGACTAACGTGCAGAAAGCATTTGGATCAAACCAAATTGCGGTTCACAAACAGCCACGAGCAACCCGAAGAGGATACCACCAACTTCGACCCTCCAACACACACACAAGTGGCAACCGACATCACGGTTGACCACGAATCCGAACTCACCATCCCCAACAGCCCGGCAAGGCCAGCTGCGTAACAACCCAGCGAAGAACCAACCAACTCACTCACACCCGCATTTGTATCGAGATGATCGACAAGGGGGCGAAAAGCCCCAGATCTTCTCACCCTGTAAATAAGTGTACTGTTGACTTTATGTATGTAACCCTTGTCAACCTGTAACACACACCACCAGGGGGCCTATCCATTGGAGTCCCAAGGGATCCCAGCATATAAGCAGGCCTCCCACGCTGTACCAGCACTCTGGAGTTTAATTAAAGGAGCTAAGGTCACACTTACTCATTGCATACATGACTTAGTTGTATCACTTTATTATGAGCAACAGCGACGAAATTATGAATTTCCACGCGCAACATGGCTAACCTAAGCAACTTTCAACAATTCACTGATGGAGAAGATTGGGACGCCTTTGTGGAAAGGCTCGAACACTTCTTCATCACGAGCGACCTGGCTGGAGACACACCGACCTCGCTGGCTGATAAGCGCAGAGCTATCCTGCTCAGCAGTTGTGTGCCCACTGTCCATGGCCTCGTCAGGGACGTGCTCGCCAAACAAAATGTACGCAGAACTCGTAACAATATTACAGGAACAGCTCAAACCTAAAGAGAGCATCCACATAGACAGATATCGGTTCTACACCCACCGGCAGCCCGAAGGCCAAGAAATCGCAAAATATGCTGCAGACCTGAGACGAATGGCTGCACCGTGTGATTTTGGTGACCACCTCACCGAAGCACTAAGGGACATCTTTATTATTGGAATCGGCCACGAGAGCCTCCTCCACAAGCTGCTCTCTGCGGTCACTACGGTCACCCTGCAGAAAGCAATTAAAGTGAGCCAGGCATTCATGATGTCGGCCTGCGATTCCAAGAGATTGATGACTCACCCTCAGGGCTCTAACCCGACGAGTAGTGAACCGAATGGCGCCATTCAGAGGCAAGGCTGCTGCCCCGAGTCCCACAACCCTGAGTCCGCC
This sequence comes from Pristiophorus japonicus, assembly GCF_044704955.1. Lineage (NCBI taxonomy): Eukaryota > Metazoa > Chordata > Chondrichthyes > Pristiophoridae > Pristiophorus > Pristiophorus japonicus. Next base: position 375,619,224 of record NC_091977.1, read on the forward strand.
ACATGGGGCCAACCGGCCAGCCCCATGCTGGTCCTGTGGAGGAAATCACAGAGCCCAGCAGTGCCGATACAAGGACTATACTTGCAAAGGCTGCAACACTGAAGGTCATCTCCAGTGAATGTGTAGAAGAAATTTTACTCACCGAGTTGCTGAAGAGTTGACAGATCACCCGGGTTCCAGCGCTGATGAAGACGAAGAGAGTATCTATGAAGCGTCTCAGCCCCTGGAAGAGGTGTACAGAGTGTATACCTGCTCCACCGAGAGGTCCCCGTGGAAAATGGAAGTAGAAATCAACGGAGTTCCAGTCTCGATGGAAGTCGACACAAGGGCGAGCCAATCACTGATGAATCAGATGGCCTTCGAGAAACTCTGGGACAATCCCGTCGAACAACCCAAAATGCTCCCAATCCAAGGCAAGCTGCTCATTTACATAAAAGACACCATCCCAGTCGTTGGCAGCGTGGATGTCCAGGTGTCCCATGGCGGTGTGATGCACAAGCTACCTTTGTGGATCGTTGCTGGTGATGGCCCAATGCTGCTGAGAAGAAGATGGATGAAGCAAATCCAAATCTGTTGGAGCTGGGAAAGCCTCCAGACCCCGGAGATCGACGTCCTACATGGCCCCAAATTTGGATCCATCACAGCACCTGAAAATCCTACTGTCCAACTCGACTGCGTGGCGACGACACAGACTGCACAACTCAACGGTGGGATGATCCAACCCAAACGACCAGACTTCATCTTCCGGGCTCCAGCGGCAGGACTCTGAGGAAAGAAGATCGGCGCAGAAGGTAGATTCCCGGCTTCCGTGGCAGAACCTGGGGAGAAAAGGATCACCGCAGCCTACCTCGTGGAGGGAAAGAAGATGGCGCCCGCACCACGAGGTGAAGCACCTGAAATTAAGATGACCGCAACCAGACCACGAGAGGCAGCGTTGAAGGTGCAACACGTGATGCCGAACTGCAAACCGGATTGGGGTAAAGATTGCAAGGCCATTTTAAAGGAGACCAGCAACCCAGAACAATTAAAGGGACAGTTCCACTCTTTGTACAGCGATGCCAGTGACACTAATGATAAAGATATAATTAACAAATACAGGTATACAAATGTACTGTTGAACAGCGATGCCGGTGACACTAATGTAAAAGATGTAATCAACAAATGCAAGAATATAAGTGTACTGTTGAACAGCGATGCTGGTGATACTAATGAAAAAGATGTAACTACCAAATGCAGGTAGTTATCTAAATGTAACCTTGCACCGAGATACTGATAGTATACAGGAAAGTGATGTAATTGACAAATGCAAAAATGTAAAGACAAATAACAATGTTGAGTCGGCTGATTGCGGTTGGAGCCAATGTATCATGAATGCTAATGATAAAATGAGATATGATAGTGGGTTCTACTTGCACGCCGACAAAGCCAAAGGCTCCAGTGGGAAGCACCCAGGTCCAGTGAGTTACCCGATCATGTAGCCTGCGCCTCCGGGACCAGTGTGATGCTCCAGGGAGGGTAACCACACACACAGTGGGAACATACCCACTGTAGGGCCAGCGATCAATGGACGGCACAGGCACCACCACTGGCGCCCTGCCCCAGATCGGCCCTACCCCCCTGGCCACCAGGGCCAGCACTGGGAGCAAGAGGCCAGCACCCTCCAGCCCTCCCGGCGGGACCTGGGATGACCAGGCTCCCACCACCGCTGAAGGACAGCAGAGAGACCCTGCAGACCTCAAAGGAGGACAGGGAGGCCACACATTCCTGTGGCTCTGCCCACCACTAAGCAACAGCTAAAGCTCTGAGACACAGCCAGATGAGCAGCTGGTAGGGGGCACAGTCCGGTTGCACTGGAACAAACGTCCTCACCCACTTGCACCCACACCCCAGGGGCAAGACTGTAATACCACGTAAGTACCTTACCTGTAAAATGTACTTGTTCCACTACTGCTGAACCCAAAAACAGAGATATAACCAATCCGATTCTTTATTCTCTGTACATGCACGCCAATGCAGATATCGAGCCACACACATGGTCTATGCATGGGTGGGGGGGGGATGGATGTATGTAGCCATGGTCACACATGGATCACACCCAGAACCCACACAACCCTCACTACAACCTCCTACCATCCACAGGGAGAGAGCCATTCCCCAGCAAAGACAAAGTGCAAGGGCTTTGGGCACTCAAGTAAAGGGCCAGAGCACCCAATGCAAAAGCCTGTGGCACAAGACTTAGGGGGGAGTGTTGTTGTGTATGTATAATGTATATATTAGACCACTGAATGTATCTTCACACTGTATATACCATACCTGTACCACCAGAGGGTGCTACTGGTGGAGACCTAAGGGTCACCTGCACACTGCAGGTAACCAAGTGTAAAAGGGAGCTCACCTCATTGTGTCCTCAGGGAGCTGCAATAAACGGACTAAGGTCACAACAGTTCAAGTATAATACCCTACCTCGTGGAGTCATTACTAGAGTGCTTGCACACATAACACCCAGGGCATCGATGCAGGAGTTCCTTAGGGCAGTGTCCTTAGCCAGTAGTACACCAAACGAGGCATCATTAAAGCGGGCGCAGCCTTTGAGCATCCTGAGTCCATTGTGAAATTGCTGTCTCTGTGCCAAATCTCCCAACTCATCCAAAGTCCATCTTTGGAATGGCCCTTTGCATACTTGAGTTCAGATCACATCATGCGGGTCCACACTACGCCCGCTGCCACACTATCAACGCCATACCTGGAAGTAAAATGATAATGAGGTGGCTGCATTAAAATGACAAAAGCACTGAACTTATTTCTGTGTTTCCCACATGATATTAGAGCCCCCCCACCCCTCCTCCCCCCGCCCCCCCGTGCCATTATTTTGACATCAAATTCTGGCCCATGATTAGAATCATAGAAACATAGAAATTTACAGCACAGAAGGAGGCCATTTCGGCCCATCGTGTCCGTGCCGGCCGACAAAGAGCCACACGGCCATTGGTCAGCAGCCCTGAAGGTTACATATAAACCTATGAACAATGACAGAAAGGCAAAGAGCACCCAGCCCAACCAGTCCGCTTCACACAACTGCGACACCCCTTATACTGAAACATTCTACACTTCACCCCAACCGGAGCCATGTGATCTCCTGGGAGAGGCAAAAACTAGATAAAAACCCAAGCCAATTTAGGGAGAAAAAATCTGGGAAAATTCCTCTCCGACCCATCCATTGATCAAAACTAATCCAGGAGATCACCCTGGCCGTATTCGATTCCCTGCAGTACTTACCATTAATACTGCGTCGGCCAACAAAAGATCATCCAGTCTAATCCCAATTACCAGCTCTAGGTCCATAACCCTGCAAGTTACGGCACTTTAAGTGCCCATCTCTTAAAAGTGGTGAGGGTTTCTGCATCCACCACTCTTCCAGGCAGCAAGTTCCAGATCCCCACAACCCTCTGAGTAAAGAAGCCGCCCCACCGTCAAATCACCTCTAAACCTTCCACCACCCACCTTAAAACTATGCCCCATTATAATAGACCTCTCCACCAATGGAAATAGGCCCTTACTATCCACTATGTCCAGGCCCCTCAATATTTTGTACACCTCACTGAGGTCTCCTCTCAACCTCCTCTGTTCCAATGAAAACAAACCCAGCCTATCCAATCTGTCCTCATAACTAAGATTCTCCATTCCAGGCAGCATCCTAGTAAATCTCCTCTGTATCCTCTCTAGTGCAATCATGTCCTTCCTATAATACAGTGACCAGAACTGCATGCAGTACTCCAGCTGTGGCCTAACCAAAGTATTATACAATTTAAGCATAACCTCCCTGCTCTTATATTCGATGCCTCGGCCAATAAAGGCAAGCATTCTGTATGCCTTCTTAACCAACTTATCCACCTGGCCTGCTACTTTCAGGGATCTGTGGACAAGCACCCCAAGGCCCCTTTGTTCATCTACACTATTAAGTGGCCTACCACTTAATGTGTATACCCTTTCCTTATTAGCCCTCCCATAGTGCATCACCTCACACTTCTCTGAATTAAATTCCATTTGCCACTGCTCTGCCCACCTGACCAGTAGATTGATATCCTCCTGCAGCCCATGACTTTCTTCTTCATTATCAACCACACAGCCAATTTTAGTGTCATCTGCAAACTTCTTAATCATACTCCCAATATTCAAATCTAAATCGTTGATATATACCACAAAAAGCAAGGGACCCAGCACTGAGCCCTGCGGAATCCCACTGGAAACATCCTTCCAGTCACAAAAACATCCATCAACCATTACCCTTTGCTTCCTACCTCCAAGCCAATTTTGGATCCAACTTGACACTTTGCCCTGGATCCCATGGGCTTTAACCTTTTTGACTAGTCTGCCATTTGGGACCTTATCAAAAGCTTTGCTAAAGTCCAAATACACTACATCGTATGCACTGCTCTCATCGACCCTCTTGGTTACCTCCTCAAAAAATTCAATCAGGTTAGTCAAACACGATCTTCCCTTAACAAATCCATGCTGACTGTCCCTAATTACTCCCTGCCTTTCCAAATCTAGATTTATCCTGTCTTTAAGGATTTTTTCCAATAATTTTCCCATCACTGAGGTTAGGCTGACAGGCCTGTAATTACTTGGCCTATGCCTTTCTCCCTTCTTAAACAAGGGTACGACATTAGCAGTCCTCCAATCCTCCGGCACCATGCCCAAATCCAAAGAGGACTGGAAAATGATGGTCAAAGCCTCTGCTATTTCCTCTTTTACTTCGCTCAACTGCCTGGGATGCATTTTATCTGGGCCTGGGGACTTATCTACTTTCAAAGCTGCTAAACCCCTTAATACTTCCTCTCTCGCTATATTTATTTCATCTAAAATATCACACTCCTCCTCGATAGCAGTATCTGCATTGCCCCTTTCCTTTGTGAAAACAGATACAAAGTATTCATTAAGAACCTTACCAACATCTTCCGCCTCCACACAAAGATTACCGTCATGGTCTCTAATAGGCTCTACCCTTTCTTTAGTTACCCTCTTACTCTTAATATATTTATAGAACATCTTAGGGTTTTCCTTAATTTTATTAGCCAAGAATTTCTCATGCTCTCTCTTAGCATTCCTAATATCCTTTTTAATTTTGCCTCTTAACTTTCTATGTTCTTCTACAGATTCTATAGTATTTAGCCATTGGTATATGACATAAGCATCCATTTTTTTCTTTATCCTCCCCTGCAAGTCCCTAGACATCCAGGGGGCTCTAGAATTATTATTCTCAACCTTTTTCTTTCAGGGCACAAGTTTGGCCTCGACCTTCTGGATTGCCTCCTTGAATGCCTCCCACTGTTTCGACACTGATTTACCCACAAGTAGCTGTTTCCAGTCCACTATGGCCCAAATCACTCCTTAACTCAGCAAAATTAACTTTTCCCCAATTCGGGACTTTTATTCCAGGCCTATCCTTGTCCTTATTCGTAACCAACTTGATTATTTTGTCATTTTGTTCTGAATTAGTATGGTTGCCTTATAGGGGAAAATGAAATGTTGCTGCTTTGCTGGTATGCTTGAAGCCTGACATAAAAAGGATTAAATTGATAAGTTTTGTTTGAGCTCCTTGGTGCTGTACTCAGGAGTGCTGCCTTGATATTGAAGGCAATGACTCTCGCTCGGGATTCAGCTCTTGCATCCATGTCTGGATAAAGGCTATGATTAGTTATGTGCTGAATGGTTCTGGAGAAACCAAACTGTGATCAGGTTATTCCTGAGTAGGTGTTGCTTGATGGCATTATAAAAGACTCTTTCCATCATTTTACTGATGATTTAGAAGAGGTTGATCGTGCAGTAGTTGGCCAGGTTAGATTTATCGAAGTTTATAGAACACACCCAAAAATGGAACGATCTCTGCGCCTGACAGGAGAGGCTTGATTTGCCCATAATATTGGGCCGAGAGCTTCATTAACATTGAATCGGTGAACTGTGGACATTTAATGGACATCTCCTGGCAGCTGGCCAGTGAAGACGAAGATCGGGCTGCTGCAATGGCAGCAGATAGCGAGGGAGGGCAATTGGGAAGAGAGGCGAATGGGAAGGGAGTGATCGGGAGGCAGGGTGATTGCGAGGGAGGGTAGCGGTGATTGGGAGGGGGGGTGATTAGCAGTGATTGGGATTGGGAAGGGTGGGTAGCAGTCGGTGGTGATCAGGAGGGTAGAGGCTGGTGTCTTAGCTGTACTGGAACAGTTTGGTTAGGGGAGCAGCTAGCTCTGGTGCACAGTTCTTCAGTACTACACCTGGGATGTTGTCAGGGCCTATAACCTTTGATGTGTTCAGTGCAGTCAGCCATTTCTTAATGTCATGTGTAGTGAAATGAATTGACTGGACATTGCCATCAAAAATGCTGAGGACCTTGGCAGGAGGCCCAGTAGGAACATCCACTCAGCACTTTTGGCTGAAAACACTCCCGCTTTGTCTCTTGCACTTACATGGTGACCTCCACTTTGGTTGATCATGGAAATCTTGTTAGTTGCATGATTCTCTCTCACCATTCTCTACTGGTTGTGGTAGTGTTACAGAAGTTTTCTCTTATCTGTTGGTTGTTGAACTACTTAGTTGTGTCTATTCACTAGATTTGTTCCCCATTCTAAGATATTCTAAGCTAGTCTGACAGCTATGTCCTTCAGGACTCAGCCAGCTTCGTGGTACCACAGAGTCTGATGTTTGGTCCATTAAATATTCTTCATCTATAAGTGTGCACAGTGAATATGAGTAGACTAGTTGATTGTGGAGCCAATTTTGACCTCACCTATTATACACAGAAGCACATTTCCAAAATGGATCACTGGATAGCAATTGGAGCTCTGTCTATCTTTTCCCCTTCTATTCCTAGGTACACTGGGACCAATCGTAGTATGTTCTCCAAACCCCCATCCCAGCGATAATCAGCTAACCAAGCAAAGACAAGAGATCAAATATGGATCTTTCCTTGTGTTTTATGGCTCAGGGCCACATGTATATAACACTTATCCACTGAAACACTAGTGTTTTTGGACACTTTGGACATCAAACCAAATATAACTCTAAGATTTTTATTCTTAAATGCTACATTTGTAGATATTGTACTGCCGTGTTATCATCATGGCAATTTGCCATGTGAGAATTAATAACGTTCTGTTGCCAGCACCTGGACTCACTACAAAACAAAAGCTGTGCTAATACATTAATGTATAATGTAAACTGAACATGATCTTTTCACAGTAGGCAAGGGAGTGATGTTTCACAATAATGTATTTTTGCCTCTGGCAAAAGCATTGGAAATATCAAGAATGCTACACTTACGGGACAACTATTGCATCAGGGTTCCAGGTTGACTGAAAAGGCTGAAATTAAGGTTCTTTTGAACTCCTGGCAGGAACTATGAGACAGATTGAACTGGCATGCTGAACTGAACAGATTTTCTGATGTGATATGGGCAAGTTAAATATTCAAAAAGTCTAGCAGAGCAGCTGTCAGCTGGTGGAAATATGAATAAAGTCCGGCTTTTCAAGTGTCACCCATTTTGAGTGAAAAACTCTCAATTTTGATTAAAAAGTTTGACCTATTTGATGGATATATGTCACTTAAAAATAAACATATCATCATATTTAAAGGGACTTGCGATCAATGCCCATTTTACTAATTCTAACATAACCTTCACATTGATAACTTTGGTGAAGTCTCATGGTATTGCTGAGGAAAAACAGGAATCAAGAAAAACACTCCTTGATATCAAGAGATACACACAAGAAGCAAGGAATGTGAAAAAGCCATTCAGTTCATCACAGCTGTTTTTTCCACAAACCATATATTTTCAACCATATTAAGGACTTTACAGAAGCTATTTATCTCCTGAGGAAAGGTTTAGCAAAGTTTTTTTTCTTCTGATTCCCAAAGATAAATCAATAAACATGTCAGAATATCATACTGGTCTTACATCCGACATTATACATCCTTAATTTGTTGCCTTTGCTAGCATTACATATTTATGATTAAAGATTTGGATCCATAATCCATACATCCTTAATCATCTATATCTAAGTTGATCCTCATAATGCTCGATCCTAATTGTTATGTATGCAACCCTATGTAACCAGCATTTTACTGCCACCAGAGGGCGTGTCTGTTGGAGTCCCAAGGGATCCCAGCATCCCTTGGGAGCACTGTATATAAGCAGGCCTCCCAAGCTGTACCAGCACTCTGGCGTTAGAATAAAGAGACTAAGGTCACACTTACTCATGTCTACGGTACTCAATCACATTACGTTATTTTGGACGTAACAACTGGCGATGAGATAATGAACCATCACTCGAAAATGCAGAGAACTGTTGGTATCCTGGAGAAATTCTCAGAAGGGGATGATTGGGAGGCCTTCGTGGAGTGACTCGACCAATACTTTGTGGCCAACAAGCTGGAAGGGAACGAGAACGCTGCCAAACGAAGGGCGATCCTCCTCATCGTCAGCGGGCCAACAATCTATGGCCTCATGAAGAATCTTCTTGCTCCGGTGAAACCAACAACCAAATCCTATGAAGAACTGTGTATGCTGGTCCGGGAGCACCTAAATCCGAAGGAGAGCATTCTGATGGCAAGGTATCGATTTTACACATGTCAACGGTCTGAAGGCCAAGAAGTGGCAAGCTACGTCGCCGAACTAAGGCGCCTTGCAGGACATTGCGAATTTGATGGATTCCTGGAGCAAATGCTCAGAGACTTTTTTGTGCTTGGCATTGGCCATGAGGTTATCCTTCACAAACTATTGACTGTTGAAACACCGAACCTGAGCAAAGCCATAACGATAGCCCAGGCATTTATATCCACCAGCAATAACAGCAAACAAATTTCACAGCATAAAGATGTTTCGGCAAGTACTGTACACAAAGTAACATCGTTTTCAGGCAGGAATGCATATGGCACAACATACACGCCTGCAGCTGCACGACCTCAGATGACTCAGAGTCCGCCATCAAGCGTTAATGCGAGGCAGTTAACACCTTGTTGGCGCTGCGGAGGTGATCATCGAGCCCATCAATGCCACTTCACACACCATGCATGCAAAGGCTGTGGAACAATGGGACACCTCCAGCGATTGTGCAGACGAGCTGCAAACCCTGCAAACCACCACGTTGCAGAGGAAGACCGATCCATGGCAGATCAAACTGAACTAGAGACTCAAACCGAGGAGGCAGAAGTGTATGGGGTACACACCTTCAGCATGAACTGTCCACCGATCATGTTAAAAGTTGAACTGAATGGAATTCCAGTATCCATGGAATTGGACACAGGTGGGAGTCAGTCCATCATGAGCAAAAAGGCCTTTGACAGGCTGTGGTGCAACAAGGCACACAGGCCCAAGGTGAGCCCCATTCACACCAAGCTAAGAGCTTACACTAAAGAGCTGATCCCTGTAATTGGCAGCGCAGCAGTAAAAGTCTCCTATAATGGAGCAGTGCACAAACTACCACTGTGGATAGTACCAGGAGATAGCTCCACACTGTTCGGCAGAAGCTGGCTGGGAAAAGTCCACTGGAACTGGGACAACATCCGAGTGCTTTCGTCCATCGACGACGCCTCATGTGCCCAAGTTTTGAGCAAGTTCCCGTCGTTGATTGAGCCAGGCATCGGAAGTTTCTCGGGGGCGAAGGTGCAGATCCACTTGATTCCCAGTACACGACCCATCCACCACAAGGCACATGCGGTGCCATACATGATGCGAGAGAAAGTGGAGATCGAGCTAGTCATGCTGCAACGAGAGGGCATCATCGCGTCGGTGGAGTTCAACGAATGGGCCAGTCCGATTGTTCCCGTTCTCAAGGGCGATGGCACGGTCAAAATTTGCGGGGATTGTAAAATAACGATTAACCGTTTTTCACTGCAGATCCAGTACCCGCTACCCAAGGCAGATGACCTATTTGCGACGCTGGCAGGAGGAAAGACGTTCACCAAGTTGGACCTGACCGCGGCCTACATGACGCAGGAGCTGGCGGAATCTTCGAAAGGCCTCACCTGCATCAACACGCACAAAGGTTTGTTCATCTACAATAGATGCCTTTTGGGATTCGATCGGCCGCGGCTATTTTTCAACAGAACATGGAGAGTCTGCTAAAGTCGGTACCAGCGCACCATGGTTTTCCAGGACGACATACTGGTCACAGGACGGGACACCATCGAGCACTTGCAGAACCTGGAAGAGGTTCTAAGTCGGCTAGATCGTGTGGGACTCAGGGTGAAACGCTCGAAATGTGTTTTCCCGGTGCCAGAGGTCGAGTTCTTAGGGAGAAGAATCGCGGCAGATGGCATCAGACCCACCGACGCCAAGACAGCAGCCATCAAGAACTCGCCGAGACCACAGAACATGACAGAGCTGCGGTCGTTCCTGGGAATCCTCAGTTATTTTGGTAATTTCCTACCCGGGTTAAGCACTTTGCTAGAATCTCTACACGTGTTGCTACGCAAGGGAGATGACTGGGTATGGGAGAAATCACAAGAGACTGCTTTTGAGAAAGCCCAATATCTGTTATGTTCCAACAGACTGCTTGTCCTGTATGATCCTTGTAAACGTTTAGTGCTAGCTTGCGATGCATCTTTGTACGGGGTCGGGTGTGTGTTACAACAAGCATACGAATCGGGGACATTGCAACTGGTCGCTTATGCATCAAGAAGCTTCTCCAAGGCCGAAAGGGCCTTCAGCATAATTGAAAAAGAAGCTCTGGCATGCTTCTACGAAGTAAAAAAAATGCATCAGTATCTGTTTGGGCTTAAGTTCGAGTTAGAAACTGACCATCAGCCACTCATATCGCTATTCTCAGAGAGCAAAGGTATCAATACCAATGCCTCTGCTCGCATCCAAAGATGGGTGCTCATGCTGTCTGCATATAACTATGTAATTCGCCACAGGCCAGGCACAGAGAACTGCGCTGATGCTCTCAGTCGGCTACCATTGCCCACCACCGGGGTGGAAGTGGCACAGCCTGCAGACTTGCTCTTGGTGATGGATGCATTTGAAAATGAAAAGTCACCCGTTACGGTCAGCCAGATCAGGACCTGGACCAGCCAGGATCCTTTACTGTCCCTTGTAAAAAACTGTGTCCTCCATGGGAGCTGGTCCAGTGTCCCAGCGGAGATGCATGAAGAGATCAAGCCGTTCCAGCAGCGTAAAGACGAAATGTCCATACAGGCGGACTGTCTTTTGTGGGGTAATCTCGTGGTTTTGCCCAAGAAAGGCAGGGAATAGCTCATACGTGACTTACACAGTACCCACCCAGGCATAGTAATGATGAAAGCTATAGCCAGATCCCAAGTGTGGTGGCCCGACATCGACTCAGATTTGGAGTCTTGTGTGCGCCAATGCAACACTTGCCCTCAACTGAGCAATGCACCCAGAAATGCACCGCTAAGTTTGTGGTCATGGCCCTCCAAACCGTAGTCTAGGATCCCCGTTTCTAGGCAAAATGTTCTTGGTTGTTGTGGATGCTTATTCAGTGTGTAATAATGTCTGTAAGCACGTCCACTGCCACCATCGAAAACCTACGAGCCATGTTTGCCACACACGGCTGTCTGATGTCCTTGTCAGCGACAATGGGCTGTGCTTCACCAGCGCTGAATTCAAGGAATTCATGACCCACAATGGGATCAAGCACATCACATCTGCCCCGTTCAAGCCCACATCCAACGACCAGGCAGAATGGGCAGTCCAAACTATCAAGCAAAGCTTGAAATGTGTGTCGGAAGGCTCCCTGCAGACCCGCCTGTCCCGAGTCCTGCTCAGCTACCGCACCAGACCCCATTCGCTCACTGGGGTTCCCCAGCTGAGCTGCTCATGAAAAGGGCGCTCAAAACAAGGCTCTCTCTCGTCCATCCTGATCTCCATGATCACTTCGAGGGCAGGCGGCATCAACAAAGCATGTACCATGATCGCGCAAATTTGTCACGCGATATTGAAGTCAATGACCCTGTATTTGTACTCAACTATGGACATGGTCCCAAGTGGCTTGCTGGCACTGTCATAGCCAAAGAAGGGAGTAGGGTGTTTCAAGTCAAACTCGCAAATGGACTAACTTGCAGAAAGCATCTGAACCAAACCAAACTGTGATTCACAGACAGTCATGAGCAACCTGAAGAGGACACCACCAACTTCGACCCTCTGGCATACACACAAGTGGCAACCGACATCGCGGTTGACCACGAAGCTGAACTCATCATTCCCAGTAGCCCAGCAAGACCAGCTGCACAGCAGCCCAGCGAAGAACCAACCAACTCACCTACACCTGGATTTGTACTGAGATGATCAGCTAGGGAGCGAAAAGCCCCAGATCGTCTCACCCTGTAAATAGGTGTAATATTGACTTTGGGAGGGAGTGATGCTGTGTATGCAACCCTATGTAACCAGCATTCTACTGCCACCAGAGGGCGTACCTTTTGGAGTCCCAAGGGATCCCAGCATCCCGTGGGAGCACTATATATAAGCAGGTCTCCCATGCTGTACCAGCACTCTGGAGTTAGAATAAAGAGACTAAGGTCACACTTACTCACGTCTACAGTACTCAATCACATTACTTTATTCTGGACATAACACCAATCATATTCAGATGTTCATCCAGCTCTTTCTTAAAGGTGTTAAAGTATGTACTTTAATGGGGAATATATTCCACATGCTTATTGGAAAATAAATCCTAACAAGCTTAAAATCTTGCTGGAGTTTGTTACATTTTGTCTTCACATCCTATGGACTTCTGGAACAGGCTATCAGCTTGTGTGATGAACGCACATTCACTGAATTTCTTCAAGCGAGAGCTGCACCTGCTTCTGAATGGGTTGAGATCACCTTGTACAAAATGTAGGTACTTATGACATTAATCATTGCCAGAGTGGTCTCCTGGATGAACTTGGATTGCCTAATAAGGCAGAGAGGAATTCTCCAGATTTTTTTCCCCTAATTGGCCTGGGTTTGTATGTGGCTTTTCATCTCTCCGAAGAGATTACATGGCTTTTGGGTGGGATGGGGAGTTTATATATTGTGATGCACAAGGCATCAAATTTGCGTGGGTCAGGCAGGATGGACCAGAGGGTCTTTCCCTGTTCATCGTTGTTTGTATGGTTCTATACTAACAATCTTAATAACTAGGGAGATTGAGAGAATAGCTTTAGAGACTGAGAAGTAGAACAAAAGACATCAAGAAATAGAGAAAAATTAGATTAAAGAAATTCTAAGTTCAAAAACTTTTATACAACAGTGGCAAAAATACATAAGGTCAGTGAAAAAATAGAAAGTAGTCAAAGCCTACAACAGGGAGATAAAGGAAAGGTGCTCAGACACTTACAAAGAGTTGACAGGGCCCTGTACATTTTAAGCGTGTCTTCCTCTAACGTGTATTTGATTGCTTTTGCTACATGTTTCAGGATTCCATTTGATTTGTTGCTCCATAATTATTGGTCATATTGAGTCTGAGTCTACTAGGCAGCTGTATTTATAATATAGCAAATTGGATTATGATCAAATTTGTTTCAAGGTACAAATAAAATAGTTAAAGTAATTTTTCTAACAAAAACTATGCTAAGGATCAGAGAAACCAACCACAGATTTGAGTTCACAAGACTCATTGTGACTTTCCTCACCCAGTTACCAATCATATAATCATCAGGAATTTACTGTTTTGTGTCCTGATCTAGTGCATCCTTCTTCCATGATATTAACAAGGCTTTTGTTGTCCTTTCTTTTAAAATTATCTATATACAAAAGAAAGACTTGCTTTTATATAACATCTTTCATGACCTCAGGACATCCCAAAACATATTACAGCCAATGAAGTACTTTTGAAATGTAGTAACTGTTGTAATTGCAGCAGCCAATTGCGCACAGCAAGCCCCCATGAACATCAAAGTGATAATGACTAGATAATCTGTTTCTTTAGTGATGTTGATTGAGGGATAAATATTGGCCAGGGCATTGGGGATAACTCCCCTGCTCTTCTTTGAAATAGTGCCATGAGGTCATGATGTTCACCTGAGAGAGAGAAGAACAGCACCTCTGACAGTGCAGCACTTCCTCAGTACTGCACTGGAGCTTCAGCCGAGATGTTTGTGCTCAAGTCTGTGCCCAAATTTCCCCATGAGTTGCACCGTTTTTTTTGGTGTAACTTGATTTTTATGGTGTATCTTTTTAGTTGCAAATATGGCCATTTAATTTGTGCCAGTGTAAGTGAGTTAGTTAGGTTTTTTGTTAGGTCAGTTTTTTTTATGAAAAGGGGGCGTTCCCAGCCACTTACACCATTTATGCTAATTTGGCCAGAAAAAAGTTGTACTAAACTAACTTAGGGCAGCTTATGTATCCACTTTTGCCACACAGAAAGACCTTACTTATAGTTAAGGAATCGGTGCAAGAAACTACATTTAAAGCACCACCAAGCACCAAACAAAGTACAAAAAGTAATAAACAAATAAAATAGAAGGAATCCTTCTCCTAAAGCACCAAGACCAAAGTAATAAGCAATCTATAAATAACAAATAAAAAATAGAACTCCTATCTTAGGGAATGCAGCGGCCCGCCGATGAGGGAGCCCAGTTGGCCAGGGCTAGGGACGGCATGCTTCGGCTCCTCCCACATTGCCTGCAGCGCACGTTTGCAGAAACGGCCTGCCAGGAGCTACTGCACATGTGCGCAGACTCTAGCGCGCATGTGCAGAGGTCCCGGCGCTGTTTTCATCGCCGGACCTGGCTCCACCCCCAATCCATTGGGCCATGCTGCGCCACGATGGAGGAGAGGCTGGCGAGCGGCCAAAGTACTGAGATCTTTTTTCGGCGTGCTTGGAGGTGGGCAAAAGCGACGCAGCTCGAATGAGGGCACCAGAAAAAGAGGTTAGGGAAATAACCCTCAACCGTCTGACTCAGAGGCAAGAGTGCTACCAACTGAGTCATGGCTGAAAATTGTATTAGACTTGTAAAAAGAGATTAAAAAACGACATGAGGATATCCTTATATCAGCAATTGTCTTTGTGCCAGAAATATTGGAAGTTTGGTGAAAATGAAAATTACCTCCCAAAAATCTCTATTGCACCTCTAAAAGTGAGTTTTCTTCACAGCTTAATCCTTGCTATTTCATAATTTCTCCTTCCCTGTTTTGATTGTCATCTATTTCCCCCATCTGCCTCTCCTTCATTGCTATCCACTTCCCTTCCCGTTTCCTTCAGTGTTGTTCCTACCTGAGCCCTGCTGAAAAATGATTCCGGCTGCCAAGTGGATATGGAAAGAATTCCCAATACAGTGTGCAGTAGCTAGAATCACTTTGCAGCCAAGCTTAGAAGTAGCACAGAGCATTCTGATTTTTACCAGCAGACCCTGGAAATTCTGACTGACAGTACAAAACATAGGTGGCTAGCATGTAAGCTAATATTCCAAGTTCTCTGTGTTGTTAAAGAGTATTGCTTTATATTTAACCCTTTTCCTCCAAAATGTATAATTTAAGGAACGTTCTTCCATTAAATGTGTAAACTGTAAGATTCTTTAAAAGAAATCCAAATACCCATCTTACGTTCAAGTTTATGAAAACTGTTTTTCATTCTAGCTGATTTGTTTTCTCCCTATGCTGTAAGTTTAGCTATGTAGCCTTGCAAGCAGGACATTGAAAAGATGATCCAAAGATGTTTTATAATTACATAAAGAGCAAGAGGATAACTAAGGAAAGAGTAGGGCCTATTAGGGACCAAAATAGTAACCTATGTGTGGAGGCGGAGGATGTGGGCAAGGTACTTAATGAATATTTTGCGGCTGTCTTCACAAAAGAGGGGGACGATGCTGACATTGAAGTTAAGGAGGAAGAGAGTGAAATATTGGATGGGATAAACATAGTTCTAGTGTATTTGCTTCATAGGTTCTTTGCTTCAGAATTCATAACTACACATTTGCTGCAAAGAACAAGCTGGTTTATTAGCAAAGGTTTAACAATCAAACTGATCACAACTGCACACCTCATCGTGGAGAACCTAAGCTCAATTAACTGGGGTTTATTGAGTCTTGTGAACATCATATGACTGACTAAGCCACTCACAGTGCAACAGCTCACAGGTGCATACATTACAATAGTAAGAGAGGAAGTATAAGGGGTTTAGCATCTTTGAAAGTAGATACATCAGCAGGACCAGATGAAATATATCGTAGGCTACTAAAAGCAAGGGAGGAAATTGCGGAGCCTCTGACCATCATTTTCCAATCCTCCCTGGCTACTTGAGTGGTGCCATTGTACCATTCTTTAAAAAGGGAGGAAGGGATAAACTGAGTAATTACAGGCCAGTTAGTTTAACCTCGGTGTTGGGCAAATTATTGGAATCAATTCTGAGGAACAGTATAAACTTTCATTTAGAAAGACACCACACATTAATCAAGGACAGTCAGCATGGATTTGTTAAGGAAAGGTCGTATCTGACTAACTTGATTGAATTATTTGAGGAGGTAACAAGGAGGGTGGATGAGGGCAGTGCATTCGGTATAGTCTACATGGATTTTAGCTGGACTTTTGACAAGGTCCCACATTGGCGGGTAAGTGGAGCTGAGTCCACGGCCAGATCAGCCATGATCTTGTTGAGTGGCGGAGCAGGCTCGAGGGGCTAGATGGCCTAATCCTGTTCCTAATTCTTATGTTCTTACATGGCAGGCTGATCAAAAAAGTAAAAGCCCATGGGATCCAAGGGAGGTGGCAAATTGGATCCAAAATTGGCTCAGTGGCAGGAAGTAAAAGATAATGTTCGATGGGTGTTTTTGTGACTGGAAGGCTGTTTCCCATGGAGTTTCACAGAGCTCAGTGCTCGGTTCCTTGCTTTTTGTAGCATATATTAATGATTTAGACGGAAATGTAGGGGGCATGATAAAGACATTTGCAGATGATACAAAAATTGGCCGTGTGGTTGACAGTGAGGAGGAAAGCTTTAGACTGCAGGAACTTATCGATGGACTGGTCAGTTGGGCAGAAAAGTGGAAAATGGAATTCAATCCGGAGAAGTGTGAGGTAATGCATTTGGGGAGATGCAACAAGACAAGCGAATACACAATAAATATGAGGATACTGAGAGGTGTGGAGAAGCAGAGGGACTTTGGTGTGTATTTCCACAGATCCCTGAAGGTAGCAGGACAGGTTGATAAGGTAGTTAAAAAGGCATACGGAATGCTTTCCTTTATTAGCCGAAGAATAGAATATAAGAGCAGGGAAGTTATACTCGAACTGTATACAACACTAGTTAGGTCACAGCTTGAGTACCGCGTACAGTTCTGGTCACCACATTACAGGAAAAATGTGATTGCACTAGAGAGGGTCCAGATGAGATTTACGAGGATGAGGAATGGAAAATTTTTAGCTATGAGGAAAGATGAGATAGATTGGGGTTGTTTTCTTTGAAACAGAGGAGGCTGAAGGGAGATTTAATTGAGTTGAATAAAATTCTGAGGGGCCTAGATAGAGTGGATAGGAAGGAACTATTTCCCTTCGCAGAACGGTCAATAACTAGGGGGCATAGATTTAAAGTAGTTGTTAGAAGGATTAGAGGGGAGATGAGGAAACAAAATTTCACCCAGAGGATGGTATGGGTCTGGAACTCACTGCCTGAAAGGATGGTAGAGGCAGAAACCCTCATCACATTTAGAAAGCACTTGATGAAGGGTCATCGACCTGAAACGTTAACTCTGTTTCTCTCCATAGATGCTGTCTGACCCGCTGAGATTTCCAGCATTTTCTGTTCTCCTTTCACTCCACTCACTTCCTCCAAATAAAATATGTTGCTATGGGAACCTGCATGGGTTCTAGCTATGCCCTCCTTTTCGTGCGATAGGTGGAGCATTCTTTGTTCTAGTCCTACTCAGGTCCTCTCACTCACCTCTTTTTCCAGTACATTGATGACTGTATCGGTGCCGGTTCCTGCTCTCGCCCCGAATTGGGAAATTTCATCAACTTTGCTTCCAATTTCCACGCTTCCCTCACTTTCACATGGGCCATCTCCGACTCTTTCCTTCCCTTCCTCGACTTCGTTGTCTCCATTTCTGGGGATAGGCTATCGACCAATATCCTCTGTAAGCCCACTGGTTCCCACAGCTACCTTGACTACACTTTCTCCCACCCCCTTCCTTGAAGGATTGTATTCCATTCTCCCAGTTTCTCAGTCTACGTTGCATTTTTCCTGATGATGCCACCTTCCATGCCAGTACTTCCGATACATCTTTATTTTTCCTCAATTGAGGACTCCCCTTCAATATGGTTGATAGGACCCTCAACCATATCTGTTCCATTTCCCGCATTTTTGCTCTGCCCCTTCCCTTCCCACTGTCTAGAGCTCCTAATACTCCTTCCAGATGAAACAGCGATTTACTTGTACTTCTTTCAACCTAGTATACTATATTTGGCACTCACCATGCGGTCTCCTCTACATTGGGGAGACCAAAGACAGATTGGGTGAATGCTTTTGTTATGTATGTACCCTTGGCAACCTGTATCACACCACCACCAGAGGGCCTACCTGTTGTAGTCCCAAGGGATCCCAGCTTCCCTTGGGAGCACTGTATATAAGCAGGCCTCCCATGCTGACCAGCATTCTGGAGTTTAATTAAAGGAGCTAAGGTCACACTTACTCATTGCATACAGTCCTTAGTTGTATCACTTTATTATGAGCGTAACAGCTTTGCGGATGACTTCCGTTCAGTCCACAAGCGTGACCCTGAACATCTGGTCACCTGTCACTTTAATTCTCTGCTCCACTCTCTCTCTGACCTCTCTGTCCTTGGCCTCCTACACTGTTCCAATGAAGCTCAATGTAAGCTCAAGGAACAGCACCTCATCTTTTGATTTAAGCAGTTTACAGACTTCCGGATTCATCATTGAGTTTAACAATTTCAGATTGTAACCTATTCCCCCATTTTTTTGGATTGCAGTTGCTGATGATTCTGCTATTCCCATTTATACCTCCTCTAGATCCATCTTTTGTTTCTTTACCTGTCCCATTACCATCTCCTTTTGTCTTGCTGCATCATCCCTTTTGTCATTTAATCTCTCCTGCTTTCCACCCCATCACACATCTTCCCTTTTGTTCCTTCTTCCTCTCCCCTCTTTCCCCGCCTCTGCACTTGCTTGAAACCTGTTTCATCTCTAACTTTTTCCGATTCTAACCTGAAACATTAACTCTGTTTCTCTCTCCACAGATACTTCCTGATCTGCTGAGTATTTCCAGCATTTTCTGTTTTTACTTCTGATTTCCAGCATCTGCAGTATTTTGCTTCTGTAAATTTGGGACTGATGCCAGAGGTTCTTCTTCAGAGTTAGCAACACATAAAATGATAAAATACTGGTGGCAAAAAGCCTGGAATGATTTAATAAATAATTGGATATCATTATGAGTGGACAAAGAACATAGGAAATAGAAGCAAGAGTAGGCCATATGGCCCCTTAAGCCTGCTCTGTCATTCAATAAGATGATGGCTGATCATCGACCTCAACTCCTTTCCCGCTCGATCTCCATATCACTTGATTCCCCTGGACTCCAAAAATCTATCTATCTCAGCCTTGAATATACTCAGAGACTCAGCCTCCACAGACCTCTGGGGCAGAGAACTCCAAAGATTCACAATCCTATGAATGAAGAAATTCCTCCTCATCTCTGCCTTAAATGGCCTACCCCTTATCCTGTTCCCCCTAATTCTAGACACTCCAGGCAGGGGAAACAACCTCGCGGCATCTACCCTGTCAATCCCCTTCAGAATCTTGTATGTTTCAATTAGATCACCTCTCATTCTTCTAAACTCCAGAGAGTATAGGCGCATTCTACACAATCTCTCATCATAAGGCAACCCTCTCATCCCAGAAATCAATCCAGTGAACTGTCTTTGCATCGCCTCCAAGATAAATATATCCTTCCTTAGATAAGGAGACCAAAACTATGCACAGGACTCCAGGTGTGGTCTCCCCAAGGCCCTGTACAATTGTAGCACGACTTCCTTACTCTTATACTGCAATAAAGGACAACATGCCATTTGCCTTCCTTATTGCTTGCTGTAACTGCATGCTAGCTTTCTGTGTTTCTTGCACAAGGACACCCAAATCTCTCTGAACAGCAACATTTAAGTTTCTCACCATTTAAAAAATATTCTGTTTTTCTAATCTTCCTACCAAAGTGAATAACCACACATTTTGCTACATTATACTCCATCTGCTCCCTTACTGCCCACTCACTTAGTCTATCTGTTATGTATGGAGAAAGAGTCAGACTGAACACTGTGAGCTCAAAGTGTGACCTTAGTCTTTTATTGCAGGTCTCCAGAGTGCCTCTCCAACCTGTGAGGCCTCCTTAAATACCTGTGCTCCCAAGGGAATGTGGGATCCCGTGGGACTCCAGGGGATGAGCCCTCTGGTGGCTGTGCAGAGTATATACAAGTTTACATATATAACACTACCCCCCCCAAAGTCAATGTGAGTCGAATTGGGGCCCTTCTTGCCCTGGTTGATCGTCTCGATGTGAAAGCTGGTATTGTTGAATCAATTGTTGGGCCCTCGCTGGGCTGCCTGATGTGCTGGGTCCTGCTGGGCTGCTGTGGATAATGGGTTCTGCTTCATGGTCAACCATGGTGCCGGTTGCCACTGGTGTGTATGTTGGGGGGTCAAAGAAAGTAGGGTCCAAGGTGAGTTGCTCAGGATAATCCGTGAATCTGAGTTTGATTTGGTCCAAGTGTTTCCGGTGAATGAGTCCATTTGAAAGTTTGACCCGAAACACTCTGCTCCCCTCTTTGGCCATGACAATGCTGGAAAGCCACTTGGGACCTTGTCCATTATTCACTACAAATACAAGATCATTGATTTCAATCTCGCGTGACACATTTGCGCTATCATAGTATGAACTTCGTTGAAGCCGCCTGCTCTCTACCTGTTCATGTAGATCAGGGTGAACTAACGAGAGCCTTGTCTTCAGTGCTCTTTTCATGAGCAGTTTAGCAGTTGGGATCCCAGTGAGCGAGTGGGGTCTCATGCGGTAGCTAAGCAGGATTCGGGATAGGCGAGTCTGCAGTGAACCTTCCGTTACCCTCTTTAAGCCCTGCTTGATGGTTTGCACTGCTCTCGCTGCCTGACCATTGGACGCTGGTTTAAACGGGGCAGATGTGACATGTTCGATCCCGTTGCGGGTCATGAATTCTTTGAACTCAGCACTGGTAAAACCCGTTGTCGCTCACCAGGACATCGGGTAGGCCGTGTGTGGCAAACATGGCCCGCAGGCTTTCAGTAGTGGCAGCAGACGTGCTAGCCGACATTATCTCACATTCAATCCACTTGGAGTACGCATCTACAACCACAAGGAACATTTTACCCAAGAACGGGCCAGCATAGTCAACGTGTACCCTAGACCATGGTTTGGAGGGCCAGACCATAAACTTAGCGGCGCCTCCCTGGGTACATTGCTAAACTGTGAGTATGTATTACATCTGTGCATGCAGGACTCTAAGTCCGCATCGATACCAGGCAACCACACGTGGGATCTGGCTATCGCTTTCATCATTACGATGCCTGGGTGGGTACTGTGGAGGTCACTGATGAAGGTGTCTCTGCCCTTCTTGGGAACCACAACTCGATTGCCCCACAGAAGGCATTCTGCCTGTATAGACATTTCATCTTTGCGCCGCTGAAACGGCTTTATCTCTTCCTGCATTTCCACTGGGACACTGGACCAGCTCCCGTGAAGCACACAGTTTTTGACTAGAGACACTAAGGGGCCCTGGCTCATCCAGTGACGGGTGATTGTTCACTCTTAAATGCTTCCATAACCATGGCTAAGTCTGCGGGCTGCGCCATTTCCACCCCCGTGGTGGGCAATGGCAGCCTACTGAGAGCATCGGCGCAGTTTTCTGTGCCTGGCCTGTGGCAGATGGCATAGTTGTATGCGGACAACGTGAGCGGCCATCTCTGGATGCGGGCCAATGCGTTGGTATTTATCCCTTTACTCACGGAAAACAAGGCTATGAGTGACTTATGGTCAGTTTCCAATTCGAATTTTAGCCCAGATATTGATGCATTTTCTTTACCCCATATATACACGCTAACGCTTCTTTCTCAATCATGCTGTAGGCTGTAGACAGACTCCTGGATGCGTAAGCAACCGGTTGCAGTTTCCCGAAATCATTAGCTTGTTGCAATACAACCCAACGCCATATGACGACGCATCACATGCTAGTAACAAACGCTTACATGGATCATACAACACAAGCAATTTGTTTGAGCATAACACTTTCCTAGCTTTTACATAGGCATTTTCTTGGCTTTTGCCCCAAACCCATTCGTCCCCTTTACACAGTAAGACATGCAGTGGTTCTAACAGTGTGCTGAGACCCGGTAAGAAGTTACCAAAGTAGTTCAGGAATCCTAGAAACGACCGCAGCTCCATCACGTTCTGTGGCCTCGGTGCGTTCTCGATTGCCTCCATCTTCGAATCGGTGGGCCTGATGCCGTCCGCCGCGATCCTCCTCCCCATAAACTCCACTTCAGGTGCCAGGAAAATGCACTTCGAGCGTTTTAACCTGAGCCCCACGCGGTTGAGTCGACTAAGAACCTCCTCCAGGTTCTGCAGATACTCGACTGTGTCCTGACCTGTAGCCAAGATGTCGTCCTGGAAGACCACGGTGCGCAGGACCGACTTCAGTAAGCTTTCCATGTTTCTCTGGAATATCGCTGCCACTGATCGAATTCCAAATCGGTACCTGTTATAAATGAAAAGACCTTTGTGCGTGTTGATGCAGGTGAGGCCCTTCGATGATTCCTCCAGTTCCTGCGTCATGTAGGCTGAAGTCAAATCCAGCTTCGTGAACGTCTTTCCTCCCGCCAGCATTGCAAAGAGGTCGTCGGCCTTTGGTAGTGGATATTGGTCCTGCAGGGAGAAACGATTGATAGTTACTTTGGTGCTGTCTCCCTTGAGGACAGGAACAATTGGGCTGGCCTACTCATTGAACTCAATCGGTAAAATGATGCCCTCTCATTGCAGCCGATCTAGCTCGATCTCTACACTTTCTCTCATCATGTATGGTACCGCTCTCACCTTGTGATGGATGGGTCGCGCCCCCGGAATTAGGTGAATCTTGGAATTAGGCTCCTTGGAATTTCCCGATGCCTGGTTCGAACAGCGAAGGGAACTTGTTTAAGACCTGCGCACACTAAGTGTCGTCAGCGGGCGATAGCGCTCGGACGTCGTCCCAGTTCCAGCGTATCTTTCCCAGCCAGCTCCTGCCGAGCAGCATGGGACCATCGCCTGGTACCACCCAGAATGGTAGCTTGTGCACCGTTCCATCGTAGGAGATTTTTACGGTAGCATTGCCGATTACAGGAATCAGTTCTTTTGTGTAAGTTCTTAGTTTCGTGCGAATTGGAGTTAAGACTGGCCTTGAGACCTTGCTGCACCATAATCTTTCAAAAATCTTTTTGCTTATGATGGACTGGCTCGCGCCAGTGTCCAGCTCCATTGACACCGGGAGTCCATTTAGTTCAATATTCAGCATTATCGGGGGACAATTCGTGGTAAATGTGTGCACCCCATGTACCTCTGCCTTCTCGGTCTGAGGCTCTGGTTCATGGTGATTCGCCGTGGATCTGTGCTCCTCTGCAACATGGTGGTTTGCAGGTTTAACAGGATTTGCAGCTCGCCGGCACACTTGTTGGAGGTGTCCCATTGTCCCACAGCCCTTGCAAACATACCCTTTGAATCGGCATGAATGGAAACGATGATCACGCCCGCAGCGCCAACAAGGTATTAATGGCCTTGCATTCATCACCCTTGATGGTGGATTCTGAGACATCTGCGGACGTGCAGCTGCAGGTATGTGTGACCTGTCCTGTACGTTGCGATTTGAAAACAACACTTTGTTCACATTACTTGTAGCAGCACTTGTGTGCTGAGAGATTTGCTTCGTATTGTCACTGGTGGCAATGAACGCCTGGGCTATCGCTATGGCCTTACTCAAGGTTGGGGTCTCTACAGTCAAAAGTTTGCGAAGAATGGTTTCATGGCCAATGCCAAGTACGAAAAAGTCTCTGAGCATGTGCTCCAGATGTCCTTCAAATTAGCAATGTCCAGCAAGGCGTCTTAGCTCGGCGACATAACTCGCCACTTCCTGGCCTTCAGACCTTTTGTAGGTGTAGAACCGGTACCTCGCCATCAGAACACTTTCCTTCGGGTTCAAATGCTCTCGGACCAGTGTGCACAAATTGTTGTGCGATTTCTCTGTGGGTTTCGCTGGAGTAAGAAGATTCTTCATGAGGCCATACGTTGGTGCCCCACCGACGGTGAGGAGGATCGTCCTTCGTTTGGCAGCGTTCTCTTCCTCATCTAGCTCGTTGGCCACGAAGCATTGGTCGAGTTGCTCCACACAAGTTTCCAAATCATCTCCCTCCGAGAATTTCTCCAGCATGCCCACTGTTCTCTGCATCTTTGGGTTCACTATCTGTGTCTTGTTGCCAGTTGTTATGTATGGAGAAAGAGTCAGACCGAACACTATGAGCTCAATGTAAAGTATGACCGTAGTCTTTTATTGCAGATCTCCAGAGTGCCTCTCCAGCATGTGAAGCCTCCTTAAATACCTGTGCTCCCAAGGGATTATGGGATCCCTTGGGACTCCAGAAGATGAGCCCTCTGGTAGAGTATAAACAAGTTTACATATATAACACTATCTATATCCCTTTGCTGACGCTTTGTATTCTTCTCACAGCTAACTGTCCCACCTAGCTTTGTATCGTCAGCAAATTTGAAAACAGTACACTTGGGTCATTAATATAGATTGTAAATAGATGAGGCCCCAGCACTGATGCTTGCGGCACCCCACTAGTTACAGCCTGCCAACCTGAAAAAGACCTGTTTATCCCTACTGTTTTCTGTCTGTTAACCAATCCTCTATCTATACTGATATATCACCTCCAATCCCATGAGCCCTTATCTTATGTAATGACCTTTTACGTGGGACCTTATCGAATGCCTTTTGGAAATCCAAATATATTGCATCCACTGGTTTCCCTTTATCTACCTTGCTAGTTACATCCTCAAACAACTCGAAGAAATTTGTCAAACACGATTTCCCTTTCATAAAACCATGTTGACTCTGCCTAATCATGTTATGATTTTCTAAGTGCTCTGATACCAATTCCTTAACAATGGATTCCAGCATTTTCCCGACGATTGATGTAAGGCTAACTGGCCTGTAGTTCCCTGTTTTCTCTCTCCCTCCTTTCTTGAATAGCAGTGTTACATTTGCTAACTTCCAAACTGCTGGGACCGTTCTAGAATCTAGAGAATTTTGGAAGATCAAAACCAATGCATCCACTATCTCTGCAGCCACCTCTTTTAGAACCTTCGGATGTAAGCTGTCAGGTCCAGGGGATTTGTCATCTTTTAGTTCCATTAGTTTCTCTAGTACGTTTTCTCTACTTATATGAATTACATTAAGTTCCACACCCTCATTAGACCCTTGGTTCCCCACCATTTTAGGTATGCCTTTTCTACTGTGAAGACAGATATAAAATATTTGTTTAACATTTCTGCCATTTCCTTAATCCCCACAATAATTTCTTCTGCCTCAGCCTCTAATGTTTACTTTTGCTATTCTCTTCCTTTTCACATACGTAGAAACATAGAAACATAGAAAAATAGATGCAGGAGTAGGCCATTCTGCTCTTCGAGCCTGCACCGCCATTCAATAAGATCATGGCTGATCATTCCTTCAGTACCCCTTTCCTGCTTTCTCTCCATATCCCTTGATCCCCTTAACCGTAAGAGCCATATCTAACTTCCTCTTGAATATATCCAGTGAACAACTCTCTGCGGCAGGGAATTCCACAGGTTAACAACTCTCTGAGTGAAGAAATTTCTCCTCATCTCAGTCCTAAATGGCCTACCCCTTATCCTAAGACTATGTCCCCTGGTTCTGGACTTCCCCAACATCGGGAACGTTCTTCCCACCTCTAACCTGTCCAGCCCCGTCAGAATCTTATATGTTTCTATGAGATGCCCTCTCATCCTTCTGAACTCCAGTGAATAAAGGCCCAGTTGATCCAGTCACTCCTCATATGACAGCCCAGCCATCCCTGGAATCGGTCTGGTGAACCTTCACTGCACTCCCTCAATAGCAAGAACGTCCTTCCTCAGACTAGGAGACCAAAACTGAACACAATATTCCAGGTGAGACCACACTAAGGCCGTGTACAACTGCAGTAAGACCTCCCTGCTTCTATATTAAAATCCCCTAGCTATGAAGGCCAACATACCATTTGCCTTCTTCACCGCCTGCTGTACCTGCGTGCCCACTTTCAGTGACTGATGAACCATGACACCTAGGTCTCGTTGCACCTCCCTTTTCCTGGTTTGCCACCATTCAGATAATATTCTGCCTTCGTGTTTTTGCCCCCAAAATGGATAACCTCACATTTATCCACATTATACTGCATCTGCCATGCATTTGCCCACTCACCTAACCTGTCCAAGTCACTCTGCAGCCTCTTAGCGTCCTCCTCACAGTTCACACCGCCACCCAGTTTAGTGTCATCTGCAAACTTGGAAATATTACACTCTATTCCTTCATCAAAATCGTTAATGTATATTGTAAATAGCTGAGGTCCCAGCACTGAGCCCTGCGGCACTCCACTAATCACTGCCTGCCATTCTGAAAAGGACCCGTTTATCCCGACTCTCTGCTTCCTGTCTGCCAACCAGTTCTCTATCCAGGTCAGTATATTACCCCCAATACCATGTGCTTTGACTTTGCACAACAATCTCTTGTGCGGGACCTTGTCAAAAGCCTTCTGAAAGTCCAAATACACCACATCCACTGGTTCTCCCTTGTCCACTCTACTAGTTACATCCTCAAAAAATTCCAGAAGATTCGTCAAGCATGATTTCCATTTCATAAATCCATGCTGACTCGATCCTGTCACCGCTTTCCAAATGCGCTGTTATTCCGTTCTTCATGATCGATTCCAACATTTTCCCTACTACTGATGTCAAGCTAACCGGTCTATAATTACCCGTTTTCTCTCTCCCTCCTTTTTTAAAAAGTGGTGTTACATTAGCTACCCTCCAGTCCATGGGAACTGATCCAGAGTCGATAGACTGCTGGAAAATGATCACCAATGCATCCACTATTTCTAGGGCCACTTCCTTGCGCACTCTGGGGTGCAGACTATCCGGCCCCGGGGACTTATCGGCCTTCAATCCCATCAATTTCCCTAACACGATTTCCCCCCTAATAAGGATATCCTTTAGTTCCTTCTTCTCACGAGACCCACTGTCCTCTTGTACCTTCGGAAGCTTATTTGTATCTTCCTTCGTGAAGACAGAATCAAAGTATTGGTTCAATTGGTCTACTTGCAGAAGCTCTTACAATCTTTTTATATTTCTTGCTAGTTTTCTCTGATAGTCTATTTTTTTCCCTTTTTATCAAAGGGTTCTTTCTGGGCAAATTAGCTAAAATGAGCTGGGTGATCTTCCCTGTTGATCTTGTGATCTTGAAAAAATGCATTTTTATTTAATAATCGCATTAGTGGCAATCATTGGGAGTGACAGTACAGTTTAGAGACATGACCCACTTTGGCATATCTCAGCATTAAAAAATAAAATAGTTTCCAAGAAGTTTAGATGGGATTTTAAGCAATGTTGCTTAATTTACTTGCTAAGCTTCCTGCGAATTCACAGTGGCATAACCTACTCCTCAGAGGAAATTCGCAGACTGCCTACAAGATAGCCACACTGACACCAGAACTTTTGGCCTGGATATCTGACTTAGCTATTGATATTTGATTTGCTTTGCTACTGCTATACGAAAAAAGACCCACTCCTAACAGTAACTGGTGCCGAAGCTCCGAAGCTAACAGCAGTGGGGGTTCAGCAGCCAACAGCATACGCGTATGCCCCAGCTTTCTCCCCAAGTCGCGCAAAATAAAACCAGCACATGCCAACGCTGGCGCGTGCGATTTACGTGCGCGATGACGTCAGCCGACGCCACACGTACGCCGCACCCGCCTGACAGCCAGGCATTACAAAAAGCGGTTTGTCGGAGCGGGGCAGGGTTTGGTTGCTTGTGTATTGGCGGCGGTTGGATAGGAGTGGGGAGGCAGCGCTTTTAGTGGAGGCGGAGAGGAGCGGCAATAACAAGCGCGGTGCAGGGCCGGGTGGGTAGCTCAAGCGCCCAGTCAGGCCGGGTTTTTCTCCGCCCCCCTTATCAGTATTTGTGAAGAAAGACTGAGGGATGGACACCTCCAACGAAGGTAAATCGAACTCCGCCGAATTAAAACTGGAGCCTTGAGGCGCCGTCCGCTGCCGCTTGATTTGAATTGGTCCACGAACGGCGTGTCCAAGGGAGCGCGCTGCTGGTGTGCGATCTGTGGTGACGCTGCAGCCGCGGGCTTATAGCCCACATCTCCCGTTTATTTAAAGGCCACCTTAATCCGATTCACGAATTTCCTTTACAGACTCCTTGTGGCTGTTTAAAAAAAACACTTTAGTGGAACTGGCATATCTGCCCCTCACCCGAAACTGCAGTCACACCTTGAGGCGAGATCGGCGCTTGTGCCAGCAGCTGGTTTATGTATTTGTGTTTTTTTGTTGCCAATTGCAATTATTTAATTTGCTAACTGCTGGAAATGCAGTAATATATTTATTTATGAGTTAATATTCCAGTCGTGTGTTTTCACGTGTCTTTAGTTACGTGTAATGTGGTAGGTTATTTGTAACATGTCATATTTAGTTCTAGAAGAGAATGTACTTAAACTGAGATTTACATTAAACAGACTCCGTATTTGAGAAGTTGCACATAATCGGCAAATGGGAGTTATTTCTGTGCAATTGAAGGTTATTTGAAGAAAGTACTGCACATATGGTATAATACGACTTAACTGTCAGTAACTAATTCAGTTATGTGCTGTATACCAATTCTAAGAGTTTGCTTTAAGCAGTTGTATGTCTGTAATGTAATGGGTTTGTCAAGTCACTGCTTCAATTTCAGAGCAATTCGGCATATGACTGATTTTAAGGCACGTGGCTGGCAGTAGAGGATCTATTTTCAAATGGAAGAATCTGATTATCCTTGCTGAGATCTTATGTGAGATTGCATTAGTTACTTGCAAGTATCTTTTAAAATATACCCCCCCCCCCCTCCCACACACACACACACACATTTTTATTTCTATCCTTTGTGCTGGGGCATGTTTCACCCAATTGGCTATACTGTATTTATCTGTGGTATACTCATCAGATGGGCATTACAGGTAGATCTGATTTGTTTCCTAACTCGTGGTGGTGGGCTGTTGTAGGTGGGCCTGATTCTTTCTTCATCTGATATCTGTATATGTATGCTTTGCACCAGTTGGTGCATGGTGATCAGTAGTGGGAATATTATTTCATGATGCATTTAAAAAAAAAAAAATCTCCTCCCGAAGCCAGTTGTACATATGAGATTATTTCACCTGACCTATTTCTGAAATTGGAAACTGTATGATTCAGTTCGTTGTTGAATTTACACTGACATGAAAAGGAGCTACCTTTTCAAATGCACGTTGAGGATTTGGTGTAGGTTGTTTGTAACTGGGATTGTGTAGAGAATTATTTTTCAGCCATGTCCTTTGTATTAAAAAATACATTTTGTTTTAGCTTGTTGGTGTCTTGGTGTTGGCTCAGAGTTCACTAGATAAATAGGGGTGAAGAAGGATTTTTGGCTCATTTTTCCAGAAAGAATGGCACAAAAGATTGGTGTGCAAAATCAAAGCACATGGTATTGGGGGTAATGTACTGACGTGGATCGAGAACCGGTTGGCAGACAGGAAGCAGAGAGTCGGGATAAACGGGTCCTTTTCAGAATGGCAGGCAGTGACCAGTGGAGTGCTGCAGGGCTCAGTGCTGGGACCCCAGCTCTTTACAATATACATTAATGATTTAGATGAAGGAATTGAGTGTAATATATCCAAGTTTGCAGATGACACTAAACTGGGTGGTGGTGTGAGCTGTGAGGAGGATGCTAAAAGGCTGCAAGGTGACTTGGAGGTTAGGTGAGTGGGCAAATGCATGGCAGATGAAGTATAATGTGGATAAATGTGAGGTTATCCATTTTTGGGGCAAAAACACCGCCAGAATATTATCTGAATGGTGGCAGATTAGGAAAAGTGGAGGTGCAATGAGACCTAGTTGTCATGGTTCATCAGTCATTGAAAGTTGGCATGCAGGCACAGCAGGCGGTGAAGAAGGCAAATGGTATGTTGGCCTTCATAGCTAGGGGATTAGCAGGGAGGTCTTATTGCAGTTGTACAGGGCCTTGGTGAGGCCTCACCTGGAATATTGTGTTCAGTTTTGGTCTTCTAATCTGAGGAAGGACGTTCTTGTTATTGGGGGAGTGCAGCGAAGCTTCACCAGACTGATTCCCGGGATGGCTTGTCTGACCTATGAGGAGAGACTGGATCAACTGGGCCTTTATTCACTGGAGTTTAGAAGGACGAGTGGGAATCTCACAGAAACTTATAAGATTCTGACGGGACTGGATAGGTTAGATGCGGGAAGAATGTTCCCGATGTTGGGGAAGTCCAGAACCAGGGGACACCGTCTTAGGATAAGGGGTAGGCCATTTAGGACTGAGATGAGGAGAAACTTCTTCGCTCAGAGAGTTGTTAACCTGTGGAATTCCCTGCCGCAGAGAGTTGTTTATGCGAGTTCATTGGATATATTGAAGAGGGAGTTCGATATGGCCCTTACGGCTAAAGAGATCAAGGGGTATGGAGAGAAAGCAGGAAAGGGGTATTGAGGGAATGATCAGCCATGATATTGAATGGTGGTGCAGGCTCGAAGGGCCGAATGGCCTACTCCTGCACCTATTTTCTACGTTTCTATCAGTTATATCTCATGATTCCAGGTATTTCACTTCCATTGCCCAAACCAGAAGCGTGTTCCATGTTGGTCACTCAAGGAAGAACTTCTTTACCAATACTAAATTTGCTGTTCACTAGTTTGAACTAATTGCCTTGGCTTACTCAGTTTAGTTTCAAGTAATTTCCCTAATCTACCTTTTTTCTATATTGTTTACAATCTAAATCTCTCTCACCTCTAGAAAAGTTAAATTTTTTCCAGTTACTCATAATTCAGTCCTTCTATGTTGGACTCTATGCTTATTTTTTAAACGGACTTCAGGGTCTGAATGTGTGTTTCATGTCACTGTGAACAAAAAGTTGTGGTCTGACACACTATTATATAGTTTGATGATATTGCCCTGACTCTGTTTTGCTTGTATAGTTTAACGTTCTATTTGCTTCGATTGTTGCTCCATGATATGTGGAGTGTTGACTCAATTAAAATGTCTCGAGGCTGTGTATAATTGACTCAAATGTTTTGATCCCTCAAATAAACCATGGCTATTTTTGAGGAACTGATATCCCAAGTGAACTGGAAATCTTATGACATGGTGCACGTAAACTGTATAAAGCATTTGATAAAGTTCTTCAGGAAAGGCTACTAGTTTAAGCACCGGGGTTTCAGAATAAAACTTGGGAATGTGTAAAAAAAATTGATTGACAGTTAATGGTTACAGCGGCTATGCTGGAGGGCGGGCAGGAGGCACTGAGTGGACTGACCCAGGGATCGGTGCTGCAACCTTACTGTTTCTAATTTAGAGTAGAGTTAGGTTCAGAAAATTAGTCAAAAGTTATCAAATTTGTACATGATACCAAACTCTTTCCCAAGCTGTCTCATCAGAATCAACTGCCTCTCCGAGTTTGGTATCATGTACAAATTTGATAACTTTTGACTAATTTTCTGAACCCAACTCTACTCTAAATTAGAAACAGTAAGGTTCCAGCACCGATCCCTGGGTCAGTCCACTCAGTGCCTCCTGCCTGCCCTCCAGCATAGCCGCTGTAACCATTAACTGTCAATCAATTTTTTTACACATTCCCAAGTTTTATTCTGAAACCCCAGTGCTTAAACTAGTAGCCTTTCCTGAAGAACTTTATCAAATGCTTTATACAGTTTACGTGCACCATGTCATAAGATTTCCAGTTCACTTGGGATATCAGTTCCTCAAAAATAGCCATGGTTTATTTGAGGGATCAAAACATTTGAGTCAATTATACACAGCCTCGAGACATTTTTAATTGAGTTCAACAAAATATCCAGATAGTTGGTCATCCATAATTTTCCCCTCTGAATCTTGGTATGCATAAATTATAGTTATTCCTGAATTCCATTTTTTACATGGTATTAAAGTAAGACAAATGGGTTTCTAGTTGCCTGTGTCTAACCACCCTTTCTGAAAATGCACTAACTATATAGTGTGATGTTAGCTGTTCGTTAAATGACTGAACTAGGTTTTACAGTTAGAATCTTGCCCTGGCAAAGGCCAGAGATAGGCTGCCAACTCTAAAACCAAAAGTTTGTTTCCATCAATGCAAAGACTTGCATCTGACCACCTACTGATCAAATGTGGAGTCATCTTGAATTCGGACTTTGTCTCCATACAGAGTACATTTATACATTGAACCAACAAGGAAGAGCGATGAATGTAAAAAAAAAAAAACTTTGAAGTTGTCAGATCAAGCATTTTTTGACTAAATTGTATTGTTCAAGGCATAATTAATATCTAGAATGCTAGCAGAAATTCTCTGGTCTATTTGACTGTTTTTGTGTATTTGGTTCATAATCATGTTATTCATATGAGTGACTACTTCAAGTGTAATTTTTCTAGTTATGGTTTATAAAGAATTGGTTAGCATACAAAACTGGTAATTGTTGACCATTACCAATGACTCTTTCTGGTGGAAAATAGTCACTGAGGGGTCGAATATCGTTCATTCCACTCTTTTATGCACAGTGTGCCGTATTGGGTAGGGTGCCTTGTCTGAAGCGAGGTATTGGGTCATTGATTTTTTTGAA
Source organism: Pristiophorus japonicus (assembly GCF_044704955.1). Lineage (NCBI taxonomy): Eukaryota > Metazoa > Chordata > Chondrichthyes > Pristiophoridae > Pristiophorus > Pristiophorus japonicus. The sequence continues at coordinate 375,652,133 of NC_091977.1, forward strand.
TAGGCAATAGTCCTGCATTTACAGATGTGGTTCCTGACTGACTGCAACATGTGCTATTTTCTCCAGTTTAAAAAGCAGACAAAGCAGCTGCTTTATTTCCACTATATAGTTCTTGATTTATATACTGTGAAATGAAAGTACACAATTACTAGGAAGGAAAGGACTGCTACAAAGCACTTTTCAAGACTTCGTGCTTGTAATTGTTTAATGTTAAAACTAAGGATGCCAAAGCATCCAATTCTGAACTTGAATGATTTTATATTTGAGACTTTGATAGATTCACTGATTCTTTGCGACTCGTGCGATTTTTGTATTGGGTACTTGGTTTTGTTAAATGTTAGATGGGCCAAAGTTGTACCTAACTCTTGCTTAACTATTGTATAGAAACTGCTGTAAAGTTGGAAATCAGTTTACCTCCTAGTAAACACACAACATCTGCTTGTTCCAGAGTAGTTTTGTATGTACAACATGATTGCAACATTTTTAGTTTTTGACCAGGAATTGTTCTGCTCCATATTGATGGATAGATGCCAGAATTGCTTTGATTTCAGATAGTGGGCCAAAAATTGCGGTTGGCAGGAATACGCACCTAGATAATGCCCCTCCTGCGAAAACTTGCGTTCTGATGCCAGGGACGCAGCCTTGCGGAAGTGTACTTGGAATCACGTGGGTCTGGTCTTCAAATCAGAAGACAGAATTTTGTAAAATAGAGTAAAAAGAGCTCCAACTTTTCGTGGTGAGCCCCACGATCCCAGGGAGTAATACAAACACATATAATGCACAATCCAATCTCCCAACCACTTGTTTCCTAGTACCGAAAATATTGGCCTGGAATATGCTGTTGGAATGACGGCAGACTGGCAGAGTCTGCCATCATTCCGCCTCTGAAGATATTTACATATTTCAGAAGGAAATCCTGTAATCAGATTTAATGCAATCCCAAAATCAAATTTAATAACAATTTACAGGATTGGAACTTAATTCCTAATTAGTTTCATTCCACCAACTTCACTATAAATTTAATTTTGCTGATAATTTTAGCGACATAATTAAAATTAAATTTTTGCATAAACCAGAAAAACACATTGGATATTATTAAACTATGATTTCCGAGATGAAAATGTTTAAAACATGCCTGAGGTATCCACTTGCGCTGATTCAAACAGACCCTGTGCCTGTTTGCATCAATCATAATAGTTCCATACACAATTGTTGGTTCTTTGTCAGCTGTCTGTCATGTGTCATAATCTTTATAAACATCAAGAAGGTTTAGAAAATGTCTTGGGCTGGATTTATACTGCACATTATGTTTGGAAATGCTTGTTAGTCTGAATAATTCAGACTATCAGTTTTGTGTTAATATACATTCAAAATTATATTTGCTGATGCAGAAGTGTCAGTCTAAATGCAGTCTTAAATCCTTTTGTGCTTATTGTTTGACTTCACACTAACTCCTCTCTTACAACTTTGTTCTAAATTTTTCTTTTAAATATGGGAGGGGTGCGGTGGAAGATATTACACTTCTCTTGCTTCTGGTAATTGATTTGAACTAATATCCCATTTATGTTTTGGCACTGTCACATGGACATTCAAATTAATTCACGTTCCCTTTTTAAAGTTGAAGTATCATACAGGAGACTAGCTTTGAGGCTTTTGTTGTTGTTACTCTTGGCTCAGCTGTGAAATTTGCTTAGTCTTTGCTTGGTACCTCAACCATGTGGCATACTGAGATTGGAGTTGATATTTTCATCTAGAGGTCCCTTTCTGTCCAGTGGTTGACTCCTGCATTTCTGTGTGCATGTGTGTTATGATTTATATGTGCTTGGGTATTAGAATATATTGACTAGGCTCCATTTTGATAATTTTTGCTGGTCAGTCTACAATTCAGTATTAACCTTTTTGCTATATCGTTGTTATATTTTGTTCCAAATTTATTTATTTTTTGTTGAGAAGATTGAATTTTCTGTAATCAGTAGCAGAAACCTTCTGTCCATCTATGTTGTCAGATTTATATTTCCTGTTATGCAGGTAAGACTTGGGTTTAATTTCTATAAGAATTTCATTCATCTAAGTAGTAACTTGAAAATTATATTTTTATCACCCATTGATTCCATGATATTGGAATAAGAAATTGAAACAGTCCAAGAATTGTCCTGCATTTGAATGGTGACATAGTGGTTATATTATTGGACCAGTAATCCAGAGGCCTGGACTTATGATCCAGAGATGGGAGTTTAAATTCCACCCCCCCCCCCCCCTTAAATTCAGTTAATTAAATACATCGAGAATAAAAAGCTAATACCAGTAATAGTGACCATGAAACTACTGGATCTAATGTCCTTGTTAGGGAAAGAAATCTACCTTCCTTACCTGGTCTGGTGACTACAGACCCACAGCAATGTGCTTGACTCTTAACTGCCCTCTGAAATGGCCTAGCAAGCCACTTGGTTGTACCAAACCGCTGCAAAAAAAAGATAAAACCAGACGGACCATTCGGCATTGTGCTTCGGACACGACAAAAAACCCATCTAGCCCACTTGACCCTGAAAAGTCCTCTTCATGAATGTTTGGGGGCTTGTGCCAAAATTGGGGATGCTGCCCCACAGACTAGTCAAGCAACAGCCTGACTACAGTCATACTCACAGAATTGTACCTTTCAGCCATCGTCCGAGACTGCTTCTCATCATCCCTGGGTATGTCCTGTCCCACCAGCAAGACAGACCCACCAGAGGTTGTAACACAATGGTATACAGTCGGGAGGGAGTGGCCCTGGGAGTCCTCAACATTGACTCCAGACCCCATGGCTTCAGGTCAAGCATGGGCATGGAAACCTCCTGCATCACTCAGCTGATGAATCGGTACTCCATGTTGAACACCACTTGGAATAATTACTGAAGACAGCAAGGGAACAGAATGTCCATCACCAGAGTTCCTCGGTAGCATCACTACTTACTGGGCTGACCGAGTACTGAAGGACCTAGCAGCCAGACTGGGCCTGCAGCAGGTGGTGAGAGAACCAACATGAGCTTGACCTCTTCCGCACCAATCTACATGCATCTGTCCATGACTGCATTGGTAGCAGTAACCACTGCACAGTCTTTATGGAGACAAAGACCCATCTTCACGTCGAGGACACCCTCCATCGTGTTGTGTGGCACTACCATCGTGCTAAATGGAACAGATTCAGAACAGATCTAGCCGCTCAAAACTGGGCATCCAGGAGGTGCTGTTGGCCAGCAGAATTGTATTCCACCACAATTTGTCACCTCCTGGCCTGGCATATTCCTCACTACCATTACCATCAAGCCAGGGGATGAACCCTGCTCCAACGAGGAGTGTAGAAATTCATGCCAGGAGCAGCACCAAGCATACCTAACAATGTGGTGCCAACCTGGGGAAGCTGCAACATACAACTACATGCATGCTATAGACCGAGCTAAGCAATCCCACAATCAGTGGATCAGATCAAAGCTCTGCAGTCCTGCCACATCGAGTCGTAAATGACAGTAGACAATTGTTCACTAACTAATGGGAGGAGGAGGCTCCATCAACATTCCCATCTTCAATGATGGAGCCCAAAACATGAAAGACCAGCCTGAAGCATTTGCAACTGTCTTTAACTAGAAGTGCCGAGTGGATAATGCACCTTGGCCTCCTTCACCATCAGAGAAGCCAGTCTTCAGCCAATTAGATTTAATCCACATGATATCGAGAAACAGCTGAGCACATTGGATACAGCAAAGGCTATGGGCCCTGACAACATCCTGGCTGTCGTGCTGATGACTTGTGCTTCAGAGCTAGCCGCGTTTCTCACCAAGCTGTTCCAGCACAGCTACAACACTGGCATCTACCCGACAATGTGGAAACTTGCCCAGGTATGTCCTGTCCACAAAGCAGGACAAATCCAATCTGGCCAATTACTGCCCCATCAGTCTACTCCATCAACAAAGTGATGGAAGATGCTGTCAACCGTGCTATCAAGCAGCACTTGCTCAGCGATGCTCAATTTGGGTTCAGCCAGCATCGCTCGGGTCCGGACCTCATTGGTCCAAACATGGACAAAAGAGCTGAATTCCAGAGATGAGGTGAGAGTGATTGCCCTTGACAGCAAAGCAGCATTTGACCAAGTGTGACATCGAGGAGCCCAAGTAAAATTGAAGTCAGTGGGGAATTGAGAGGTGGTGGGGAACTCTCCAGTGGCACAAAGGAAGATAGTTGTGGTTGTTGGAGGCCAATCATCTCCGCCTTAGGGCATCGCTGCAGGGGCTCCTCCATATCCTCGGCCCAACTATCTTCAGCTGCTTCATCAATGACCTCCCCTCCATCGTAAGGTCAGATGTGGGGATGCTCGTTGATGCAGTTCCATTCTCAACTCCTCAGTTAATGAAGCAGTCCATGTCCGCATGCAGCAAGACCTGGGCGACATTCAGGTGTATGCTGATAAGTGGCAAGTAAATTTTGCACCACAGAAGTGCCAGGCAATGACCATCTCCAACAAAAGAGAGTGCAACCATGGCCATTTGACATTCAACAGCATTATCTCCGAATCCTCACCATTGACCAGAAACCTAACTGGACCAGCCACACACATACTGTGGCTACAAGAGTAGGTCAGAGGCTGGGTATTTGAGGTGAATGTCTCGCCACCCAAAAGCCTTTCCACTATCTACAAGGCACAAGCTGTAGATTGCAGGAAGATATCAATGAACTGGTCAGTTGGGCAGAAAAGTGGAAAATGGAAATCAGTCCAGAGAAGTGTGAGATAATGCATTTGGGGAGGTGCAACAAGGCAAGGGGATGCACATTAAATGATAGGACACTGAGAAGTGTGGAAGAACAGAGGGATCTTGGAGTCCATGTCCACAGATCCCTGAAGGTAACAGGCCAGGTAGATAAGGTGGTTAAGAAGGCATACGGAATACTTGCCTTTATTAGCCGAGGCACAGAATACAAGAGCAGGGAGGTTATGCTTGAATTGTACAAAACGCGAGTTGGGCCACAGCTACAGTACTGTGTGAAGTTCTGGTCACCACATTACAGGAAGGATGTGATTGCTCTTGAGGGTATAGAGGAGATTTACGAGGCTGTTGCCTGGACTGGAGAATTTTAGCTATGAGTAAAAATTGGATTGGCTGTGTTTGTTTATTTTCTTTGGGACAGAGGAGGCTGAGGGTAGACCTTGAGGTGTATATAAAATTGAAAGGCCTAGATAGAATGGATAGGAAGGAACTATTTCCCTTTAGCAGAGGGGTCAATGACCAGGGGGCATAGATTTAAAGTAATTCGTAGGAGGTTTAGAGGGAATTTAAGGGAAATCGCTTCACGCAGAGGATTGTGGGGGGGCTCTGGAACTCACTGCCTGAAAGGGTGGTTGAGGCAGAAACCCTCACCACATTTAAAAAGTACTTGGATGTGTATTTGGAAGTGCCGTAACCTACAGGGCTACGGACCAGGAGCTGGAAAGTGGGATTAGGCTGGATAGCTCTTTGTCGGCCGAACTAGCGTCCTTCTGTGCTGTCAATTTCTATGATTCTATGAAGTCTGGAGTGTGATGGAATATTCTCCACTTGCCTGGATAAGTGCAGTTCCAACAACACGCAAGAAGCTCAATACCATCCAGGACAAAGCAGCCCGCTTGATTGGTACCCCATCCAACACCTTCAAACTTTCACTCCCTCCACCACCAACACACCACTGTGGCTGCAGTGTGTACCATCTAAAAGATGCACTGCAGCAACTTCGACAGCACCTCCCAAACCCATGACCTGTACCACCTAGAAGGACATGGGAACACCATCACCATCCTGATTACGATATATATCTCTCCGTTCCATCATCGCTGGGTCAAGATCCTGGAACTGCATCCCAAACAGCACTGTAGGAGTACCTTCACAACACTGACTGCAGCGGTTCAAGTAGGTGGCTCACCCCTACATTCGAGTGCAATTAGAGATGGGTAATAAATTCTAGCCTTTCCAGCGATGCCCACATCCAAATAATTTTTTTATACAAAGCAAGTTTGTAACATTTTGGACAAATCCAGCGAAATCCTTTTTTTAAAAAAAAGCCATGCAGATTATGTCATCAGAACATTTCTGTTACGTAAACAAATTTTTTTTATATATAATGCTTTCAACAATAGTTGCGATCAGAAAACCCATTTGTCCTTTCTGGTGGTTGATGTTTCCAATTCAAAAAACAAAGAATCCACTTGTAAGTTTTGTGTGGACTGTTAGTTACTGCACGTGGTCTGTGTCATTTGGAAAAAAAATGCAATGAAGAAACCTAAAAATGAAGATGTAGTCGATTTTGTCGGGAGCTCTACAGACAAGTACCAATAGATCCTTGTTCTAAACTGAAATTGGAAACTAGGCATGTGGTTAATGAAACCTTGAACAATAAGCATGGTACTGCATGTACTGGGGTGAACAGTTTCTGCTACCTGGCTTTGTAGATTATTCCAAGTAATTTATTTTTTGAAAATTTTTTTTAAAACCGCTTGCATTTATGTTCTTTGATTTGGCTTTTTCATTATGCTTTCACCTAATTTATGTTTTACCTTATCCTTACAATTTGATTTATATACTTGCATTTGTTAGACTTCACATTGTGATATATGGTAATTATGTAATGATTAATTATCTGAACTGCAACTACAGAACAATTTGGTGTTGAACTGCCGAGATGGTGCATGGCAGTACATGGGGAAATGTACACTGAGGAAGAGAAATGTGCTGGAGACATGGAGAGAGAGACGTAAAGAAAAAAATTGATAGAAAGGAGAGACTTTTATAGATGGGGAAAATTAGGATAACGTACCAAAACAGGAATAAGAGTAATTATGGGAGTAAGAGTAAGGGTGTTAAATTGTATAAAACCTAAAAAAGGGCACAGGGATCGTGGTGCCCAGTCATTGCACTGCAGATAGCACAGTAAATTCATGGTGTCTGTAATTTTGCATGATTTCTGCATGCAGCCAGCACTAAGTGCACTGCTCATTGGCTGCACGAATCAGCAGGGGGCCTGATATCGTGGGTGGCTGGCGATACTTAAAGGCAACCTGCACCTCTTAAAGGGGAGGTGGATTGTTGCTACCAGACATGATGCAAGTCATTTGTGAACTGAATTGTGCTGTAAAATAGAAGAATGGCTGACCATGCGAGAGAGCGTGCACCAAGGCTTTCCGATAATTCACTGAAGGCCTTGGTTGAAGAGGTAGAAAGGAGAGGAGATGTCCTGTATCTGCAGGGGGGCAGGAGGCCCTCCAGGCACATGCTTTGCAGGCAGTGGGAAAACATGGCAGCGGAGATCAATGCCAGGAGTGTTGCAGGAAGACGTTTAATGATCTCACAGGAGTTGTCAAGGTCAATGAGTCTTTATCTTCAAATGTGATATCCTACCAACTGCACCACGAGCCTCACCATTGCTCAAATCACTGCTTCCCTCCCCATCACCCATTCACCAAAATCTCTAGCAATCAGGACATAACTCTACCATTAATGTTTTACCTCACCCTCACACGCTTAGCACTGTTGCATGCAAGCCTTACACCCACATCTCCCAGCTCGGGCAGCTATGACCACACTTACTGACCCACTTCCCTCTTGCAGGAGAAACTAGCGTGTAATAGGAGGCAGAAGGATTTAACTGGAGGGGGGGAAAACAAGTGTGTGTGCGTATTTTAATACCCAGGGAGAACATGGGAAGGGGCATCGCTGTGGCCACTGGCAAGGCTGAAGCAATTGATGATGAGGATATCTATATGGGAAGCCTGCAATTTGGGATCCTTGGCTTTATAAATGAAGACAGACTTCAATGAGCCAATTCACTAAATATATTCAAAAAGGAGTTAGATGAAGTCCTTACTACTCGGGGGATCAAGGGGTATGGGGAGAAAGCAGGAATGGGGTACTGAAGTTACATGTTCAGCCATGAACTCATCGAATGGCGGTGCAGGCTCGAAGGGCCGAATGGCCTACTCCTGCACCTATTTTCTATGTTTCTATGTTTAAAAGCAACAAAGTTATGCTAAACCTTCACAAAATGCTGGTTAGGCCCCAGCTGGATTATTGTGGCCATTTCTGGGCAACACATGTTCAAGTAAAAGGACAAAACATTAACATGACTATGCACTGAGTCAGTGGAGGGATGTCGAGACCTTAGACAGAGTGCAGAGAAGATTTAGTGGAATGGTGCCAGGGATGTGAGACGAGGTGGTTCTACTTGGAGCAGAGATGGTTAAGGGGAGATATGATAGAGATGTTCAAAACCATGAAGGATTTTGATAGAGTAAATAAGTAGAAATTGTTTCCAGTGGCAGAAGGGTCAGTAACCAGAGGACACAGATTTAAGATAATTGGCAAAGGAACCAGACGACATGAGGAAAACATTTTTTACGCAGCATGTTATGATCTGGAATGCAATGCCCAGGGTGGTGGAAGCATATTCGATAATAACTTTAAAAAAAGAATTGGATAAATACTTGAAAGGGGAATGGTACTAATTGGATAGCTCTTTCAAAGAGCAGGCGCAATGGGCCAAATGGTCTCGTGCTGCATGATTCTATGATAGTTTGGACCCATAGGTCAAAACTAAGAGACCTTTTACCTAGAGGAAATCAGAGAAGTTGTTCTAAGATGGAAACCAATTAGAAAGGCAAACGAATGGCGGAGGATAGGGACTGGTTGGACTGCTATTCAAGGAAAAAGCTGAGTGCCCAGACACTATCCTGGTAAGGGATGGAAGGAGGAACAAGAACAGGAGTAGGCTATTCAGCCTACTCCTGCGCTTGATTCTCTTCCCACTCCAGGGACTGAGTACACAAATCTAGGCTGACACTCCTAGTGCTGTACTGAGGGAGCGCTGCATTGACAGAGGTGCTGTCTTTTGGATAAGACGTTGAACCGAGTTGAATAAGTCTGTTTTCAAGTGGGCATAATATCCCAAGGCACTATCGAAGAAGAGCAGGAGAGTTCTCCCTGGTGTGCTGGCCAATATTTATCCCTCAATCAATATTAAAACAGATTATCTGATCATCACACTGCTGTTTGTGGGAGCTTGCTGTGTGCAAATTGGCTGCCTCTTTTCCTGCATTACAACCGTGACAGTTCAAAAAATACTTAATTGACTGTAAAGCGCTTTGGGATGTCCGATGGTCGTGAAAGGTGCTATATAAATGCAAGTGTAACTCCCTCCCTCAGAGTGCAGTGGCATCTGCAATTTACCAATCCATAGGCACAATTCCCAAATGTAGAGAGCTTTGGAAAATTATGACTAATGTGTCTGCAAGTTCCTTACCTATTTTAATATCCTGGGGTGGAAAATGTCAAGTCCTGGAGATTTGTCTATCTTGAGGCTCATTTTATTTTTTCCATTATAAGAGCATAAGAAATAGAAGCGGGAATAGGCCATTTGGCCCCTTGAGCCTGCTCTGCCATTCAATAAGATCTTGGCTGATCTATTTCGATTGTACTATCCCCATATCCCTTGATTCCTTGAAGATCCAAAAATCTATCGATCTCTGTCTTGAATATACTCAACGACTGAGAATTCCAAAGATTCACCACCCTCTGAGTGAAGAAGTTTCTCCTCATCTCAGTCATAAATGGACAACCAATTATTCTGACAGTGACACCCCTAGCTGTAGACTCCCCAGCCAGAGGAAACGTCCTCCCTGCATCTACCCTGTCAAGTCACTGTCATTTTCTTATTTGTATTAAATCCACTAAGTTCCTCCCTTGACTTAGTTTTCGGTTCTCTTGTACTGCTGGTATGTTGTCCTTTTTCTGCACTATGAAAATGTATACTAAGTTTTCTTGACAAGTCTGGCATTTCCTTATTGTCCATTCTAGTCTCGCCTACATCTGTCTTTAATGGGCCCACATTCCCCTTTCCAACACTCTTTCTTTATATTTATAAACACTTTTGCTTTGAAAACCTTTCCCAGCTGTTTTCATATTTTTTGCAGCTCTTACTACTTTCTTTGTATCCCTTTGTTCCATTTTATAGCGCTCTGTTCTCTGGATTTCCACTTCTCCTTGCATTTGTGCAAGACTTTTTTTAAGCTTGATACTATCTTTTATCTTTTTGCACAGCTCAAATGTTAAAATATGTTGGTTAAGAATGCTGCTCAATTTGAGCTATTTCTCGCGAATCTCCTTGAGCTGTATAATTGGAGATCCACTTGGTTAGATTTCAAAACCAACTATTAGTTTTAAAGGCCCCAATTTTGGCTGAGCCAGTTTTTCGGTGCACTTACCGGAGTTGCGCCGCTTATCTGCACTGAAAAATTTTGTTGCCACTTTGGCCGCTGTCTGGCCTCTTCACTGCAGTCGTGCAGTGTAGCCAGTCGAGTCGGGGGTGGAGCCAGCGTTCTGTGCTGGAACATCTGCACATGTGCAGTGGAGTCTACTGGTGATGTCCGTGCATGAGCAGTAGTGCTGCGAGTCTGCAATAACAGTAGGGGTGTCTCAGTTTCAGAGCGTGGTGATGGGCTCCTTCAGGTAAAGTTCTCTGCATTTATTCTGCCTCCTTTGTTGGGCTAGGGGCGGGCAGAGAAGAGCTATGAGGTTGATCTTTAGTGTCAGGGGTCTGAGTTGTGAGGAAACACTTAAACAGGCTTTTCAACTTGGTGGTGATCTTAGCGAGATACAAGGTTATAAATAATAGAAAATGTAAATCCAGAATATTACTTTAAATAAATTGGAAACATAAGATGAGGGGAGATGGGTTCAAACTGAAAAGATAACTTTTTGGCTGCGATCAAAGTTCTTTGCACAGTGTGTGATCAACACTTGGAATTGGACTCCCAGGCAGAATGGTGGAGGTGGAAAGTCTGGCTGATAGAATCAGTTCTCCTGGCCAAGTGGCCTCCCGCATGCCAGCCCTCTGCCTTCCCATGCTGAGTTTGAAGATGAAGGTAGGACTTGCTTCAATTTTTTTATTTCTTATTGAATTCTTAGTACGTTTTGTTTGCAAGGCTTGGTGGCTTAGGTGCAGGCAGATTCTCTCAGCTTCCTGCCCCAATCCCAGGCCGAATGGCCTCCGATGTACCTACCTGCACCGATTTCTTTAACTCTCCGCAAGGATTTTCTGAAGTGACAACATAAGTAGAAATGGAGTAACTATTAGCTGGCCAAAGTTGCCTAAATGGGCAGAACTGGCGTAGGTGGCTGGTAATGCCCCCTTTTTGAGAAAAAAAAATCGTAACTGACTCAGTTACTCAGTTGGTGCAAATTGATTGGGGAAAATAGGGATTTTTTAAGTTCGCCAGAAAAACCAAGTTACTCCCAAAAAATCAGAGCAACTCCTGGCCAAAATTGAGCCCAAAGTGAGGTTTGGCCCAAAATCCTCCTGGGATACAAATTGTATTCTCCAGAAAGCATCAATAATACTATACCATTTTCATAATGGTATTAATTCATATTTCTTTTCCATTTCTAGTAGCTCAAATCTAGACCCTCTACTTGAAGGCATGATTGCTCTAATGAACTCAACTACTTCAGGTCATGTGAAGTATAATTCACATGGACATTTGAATAAGTTAAAGGTTAAAATAGATTAGATTTCCTGAATTACGGGATGAATGCACTTCTTTGAACTTGTTCTTTTGACTATAGTATATTTTACAGCTTTACAAGATAGGATTTCAAATTCTGTTTGCACATGTCACAGTCTATAATGCTTCATAAGACCGTGGTGTACATCCATATGAAACTTGTTAGGATGACCCAATGTGGTGGTGTGCCTGTCCTTCATTTCTCATGATGTCTTTGTCAGTTCCAGTTTAGTTGATCCCTTAGTCAGAATACCTCCCCTCTTATTTTTAATTGCATACTTGATCTTTTGTATAGTGCTCTTCAGTTGGTTGTATATATTTCAACAATTGTATCTATTTTTGTCCGAGCAATTGGTCCATTTTTAGGCCAACCTACTTATTATTGAAACATTTCTATTCCCCCCCCCCCCCCCCCCCCCCCAACTAAAAGATACGCATTCTCATCGAATTCCTTCCTTCTATAACTTCTACTAGTGTTCTTGCCCATCAGACAATGTCCTTTGTCAACATGACAGAACACGACAACATAAGAATCAGAAGCAGGAGTAGGCCATTCTGTCCCTTGAGCCTGCTCTGCCATTCAATAACATCATGGCTGATCTTCTACCTCAACTCCACTTTCCTGCACTATCCCCATATCCCTTGATTCCCTTAATATCCAAAAATGTATCGATCTCTGACACGCCGGGAGATCGAGGCCCTGATAAAAGGGTGCGGGGAGTCGGAGGAGCAACACATGCCGGGAGATAGAGGCCGAAAGTAAAACAGAAGTAAAAAGAAATGTAAGTGTGACATCACAGCCAAGCAGGTAAGTGATTGGTGAGTATTCTTTTTTTCTTTATCTTTTTTCCTTTTCTTATCAGTAAGAAACCTTTCGGCATTGTTGCCAAATTAAATTAAGTTAAGGGTTAAGTCATGGCAGGAGAGCCCAGACCCGTGTCGTGCTGCTCCTGTGCTATGTGGGAAATCAGGGACACTGGAAGTGTCCCTGACTACTAAGAGTGCGGGAAGTGTATCTATCCTGCTGTAGCTCCTGTCCAACCGCATGATGGCACTGGAGCTGCGCATGGATTCACTCTGGAGCATCTGCGATGTTCAGGATGTTGTGAATAGCACGTTTAGTGAGTTGGTCACACCGCAGGTAAAGGTTACAAAGGCAGAGCAGGAGTAGGAAGGTAGTGCAAGGGTCCCCTGCGGTCATCTTCCTCCAAAACAGATATACTGCTTTTGCTACTGTTGGGGAGATGGCTCATCAGGGGGAGGCAGCATCAGCCAAGTTCATGGCACCATGGGTGGCTCTGCTGCACAGGAGGCCAGGAAAAAGTGGGAGAGGTATAGTGGTAGGGGATTCTATTGTAAGGGGAAGATAGGTGTTTCTGCGGCCGCAATCGAGACTCAAGGATGGTATGTTGCCTCCCTGGTGCAAGGGTCAAGGATGTCTCAGAGCGGCTGCAGGGCATTTTGGAGGGGGAGGGTGAACAGCCAGTTGTCGTGGTGCATATAGGTACCAACGATATAGGTCAAAAAACGGGATGAGGTCCTACAGGCTGAATTTAGGGAGCTAGGAGTTAAATTTAAGAAGTAGGACCTCAAAGGTAGCAATCTCAGGATTGCTACCAATGCCACGTGATAGTCAGAGTAGAAATAGCAGGATAGTTTAAGATGAAACATGGCTTGAGGAATGGTGCAAGAGGGAGGGATTCAAATTCCTGGTCATTGGAACCGGTTCTGGGGGAAGGTGGGACCAGTACAAACTGGACGATCTACACCTGGGTAGGACCGGAACCGATGTCCTAGGGGGAGTGTTTGCTAGTGCTTTGGGGGAGGATTTAAACTAATATGGCAGGGGGATGGGAATCTATGCAGGGAGACAGAGGGAAGTAAAATGGGGGCAGAAGCAAAAGGTAGAAAGGAGATAGGGAAATCAAAGGCAAAAATCAAAAAGGGCCACATTACAACATAATTCTAAAAGGACAAAGTGTTTAAAAAAAGCAAGCCTGAAGGCTCTGTGTCTCAATGCAAGGAGCATTCGTAATAAGATGGATGAATTCACTGCGCAGATAGCTGTTAACGGATATGATGTTATTGGAATTATGGAAACATGGCTCCAGATTGACCAAGGCTGGGAACTCAACATCCAGGAGTATTCGATATTCAGGAAGGATAGACAGAAAGGAAAAGGAGATGGGGTAGCCTTGCTGGCAAAAGAGGAAATTAACGCAATAGTAAGGAAGGACATTAGCTTGGATGATGTGGAATCTGTATGGGTAGAGCTGCGGAACACCAAAGAGCAGCAAATGCTAGTGAGAGTTGTGTACAGACCACCAAACAGTAGTAGTGAAGTTGGGGATGGCATCAAACAAGAAATTAGGGATGCGTGCTATAAGGTATAGCAGTTGTCATGTGTGACTTTAATCTACATATAGATTGGGCTAACCAAACTGGTAGCAATACGGTGGAGGAGGATTTCCTGGAGTGTATTAGGGATGGTTTTCTCGACCAAGATGTTGAGGAACCAACCAGGGAGCTGGCCATCATAGACTGTGTAATGAGAAAGGACTAATTAGCAATCTTGTTGTGCGAGACCCCTTGGGGAAGAGTGACCATAACATGGTAGAATTCTTTATTAGGATGGAGAGTAACAGTTAATTCAGAAACTAGAGTCCTGAACTTAAGGAAAGGTAACTTTGATGGTTTGAGGCGTGAATTGACTAGAGTAGACTGGCAAATGATACTTAAGGGTTGACGGTGGATAGGCAATGGCAAACATTTAAAGATCACATGGATGAACTTCAGCAATTGTACATCCCTGTCTGGAGTAAAAATATAATGGGGAAGGTGGCTCAACTGTGGCTAACAAGGGAAATTAAGGATAGTGTTAAATCCAAGGAAAAGGCATATAAATTGGCCAGAAAATGCAGCAAACCTTAGGACTGGGAGAAATTTAGAATTCAGCAGAGGAGGATAAAGGGGTTAATTAGGAGGGTGGAAATAGAGTATGAGAGTAAGCTTGCAGGGAATATAAAAACTGATTGCAAAAGCTTCTATAGATATGTGAAGAGAAAAAGATTAGTGAAGACAAATGTAGATCCCTTGCAGTCAGAATCAGGTGAATTTATAATGGGGAACAAAGATGGCAGACCAATTGAACAAATACTTTGGATCTGTCTTGACTAAGGAAGACACAAATAACCTTCCGGAAATACTAGGGGACCGAGGGTCTAGCAAGAGGGAGGAACTGAAAGAAATCTTTGTCAGTCAGGAAATTGTGTTAGGGAAATTGATGGGATTGAAGGCCGATAAAGCCCCAGGGCCTGAGAATCTGCATCCCAGAGTACACAAGAAAGTGGCCCTAGAAATAGTGGATGCATTGGTGGTCATTTTCCAACATTCTATAGACACTGGATCAGTTCCTGTGGACTGGAGGGTAGCTAATGTAACCCCACTTTTTTAAAAAAAAAAAGGAGGGAGAGAGAAAACAGGGAATTATAGTCTGACATCGGTAGTGGGGAAAATGTTGGAATCAATTATTAATGAAATAGCAGCGCATTTGGAAAGCAGTGACCGGATCAGTTCAAGTCAGCATGGATTTATGAAAGGGAAATCATGCTTGACAAATCTTATCGACTTTTTTGAGGATGTAACGTAGAGTGGACAAGGGAGAACCGGTGGATGTGGTGTATTTGGACTTTCAAAAGGCTTTTGACAAGGTCCCACACAAGAGATTAGTGTGCAAAATTAAAGCACATGATATTGGAGGTAATGTATTTACGTGGATAGAGAACTGGTTGACACTCAGGAAGCAAAGAGTAGGAATAAACGGGTCCTTTTCAGAATGGCAGGCAGTGACTAGTGGGGTACTGCAAGGTTCAGTGTATATATATATATGATTTAGACGAAAGAATTGAATGTAATATCTGAGTTTGCAGATGACACTAAGCTGGGTGGCAGTGTGAGCTATGAGGAGGATGCCAAGAGGCTGCAGGGTGACTTGGACAGGTTAGGTGAGTGGGCAAATGCATGGCAGATGCAGTATAATGTAAATAAATGTGAGGTTATCCACTTTGGTGGCAAAAACTGGAAGCGCAGAATATTATTTGAATGGTGACAGATTAGGAAAAGGGGAGGTGCAACGAAACCTGGGTGTCATGGTACATCAGTCATTGAAAGTTGTCATACAGGTACAGCAGGTGGTGAAGAAGGCAAATGGCATGTTGGCCTTCATAGTGAGAAGATTTGAATATCAGAGCAGGGTGGTCTTAGTGCAGTTGTACAGGGCCTTGGTGAGACCACACCTTGAATATTGTGTAAAGTTTTGGTCTCCCTAATCGGAGGAAGCTCATTCTCGCTATTGAGGGAGTGCAGCGAAGGTTCACCAGACTGAATTCGGGGATGGCAGGACTGACATATGAAGAAAGAATGGATCGACTAGGCTTGTTTTCACTGGAATTTAGAAGAATGAGAGGCGGTCTCATAGAAACATATACAATTCTGATGGGATTGGACAGGTTTGATGCAGGAGAATGTTCCCGATGTTGGGCAAGTCCAGAACCAGGGGTCACAGTCTAAGGATAAGGGGTAAGCCATTTAGGACCGAGATGAGGAGAAATTTCTTCACTCAGAATTGTGAACCTGTGGAATTCTCTACCACAAAAAGTTGTTGAGGCCAGTTCGTTTGATATATTCAAAAGGAAGTTCAATGTGACCCTTACGGCTAAAGGGATCAAAGGGTATAGAGAAAACAGGAATGGGGAACTGAAGTTGCATGATCAGCTATGATCATATTGAATGGTGCAGGCTCGAAGGGCTGAATGGCCTACTCCTGCACCTATTTTCTACATTTCTATTTTTCATACATTACACTGCTTCCCCTTTTTTAGAAGCAAGGTATTTATACACTATTTCCAAAGATTACTTATGATTGCAATTTTACAAATTTGACTGCTGAGCTTTAGTATCTTGTAAGCTTTCTGTTCCTCCTGCTCTGACCTCCATTTCTTTGCAGTTGGATGGCTATGCCCATTTTCTATGTTCTTATTTGACTCCGGAGACCACCTTGGGGAATTTCTGCAGGGCATGTAGCCCAGGATTCTTGACCTCTATCTTCCTGTGTCCACTTGCGTTTCCTTAGAACCCTTGCATCCGTTCTGGTGTTAGCTTTCTTCTTAAGATCCTGATGTTCCCAGTTATCAATATCCTGTCTAGTTGGTTTGCATTTCCTCGTTGATCTTCTCAACTGAACACCAACGCCATTCTTAACCTTTTTTGGGGTTAACAAATTCTAAGAGAATTCTCTGCACCAATCATGACTGATGGAATAGCTTTCATCTTGTGCACTGCTTGATTGCTTAATTACGAATTTTCCACACCTGCTGGGACTTCATCGCCATCATTAGCTCTAATTTAAAAAAAACATTTGCAATGTTTCACTGTAGGATCTAAATGATTCCTTATTCCTGTCAAAGGCTCCAAAATTACTGACACAACTCGTTGAGGAGCGTGGCGAGGCAGTCGGGACTTCGGTGAGAGGCCTATAAAAGGCCCAGCGTCGAGGAGGAGCATGGAGAGGCAGTCGGGACTTCGGTGAGAGGCCTATAAAAAACACAGCAGGGAGTCCGGGGCCCAGTGCAGAGGAGGAGCATGGAGAGGTGAGCTTCTACAGCTACAGGGAGAAGGCAAAAAAGAAGTAGAAAGAAATAGAAAGATGATGTCACAGCCAAGGGTGTAAGTGATTGGCTGGTGATTGGTGAGTAGTTTTTCTTTTTTCTCTTCTATAACAATGAGTAACTTTTAGCATTGTTGTTGCCAATTTAAGTGTATCTAAGGGTTAAGTCATGGCAGGAGAGCTCGGTCATGTGTTATGTTCCTCCTGTACCATGTGGGAACTCGACACTTTCGGTGTCCCTGACGACTACGTGCACGGGAAGTGTATCCGCCTCCAGCTCCTGACTGTCCGCGTTGCGGAATTGGAGCGGAGGGTGGATTCACACTGGAGCATCCACGATGCTGAGAATGACGTGAATAGCACGATTAGCGAGTTGGTCTTACTGCAGGTAAAGGGTCCACAGCCAGATAGGGAATGGAAGACCACCAGGAAGAGCAGTCCAAGGAAGGTAGTGCAGGGGTCCCCAGCGGCCTTCCCCCTGCAAAACAGATACACTGCTTTGAGTACTGTTGAGGGGGATGACTCATCAGGGGAGGGCAGCAGCAGCCAAGTTCACGGCACCATGGCTGGCTCTGCTGCACAGGAGGGCAGGAAAAAGAGTGGGAGAGTGATAGTGATAGGGGATTCAATAGTAAGGGGAATAGATAGGCGTTTCTGCGGCCATAACCGAGACTCCAGGATGGTATGTTGCCTCCCTGGTGCAAGGATGTCTCTGAGCGGGTGCAGGACATTCTGAAAAGGGAGGGTGAACAGCCAGTTGTCGTGGTGCACATTGGTACCAACGATACAGGTTTAAAAAAAAGGGATGAGGTCCTACGAGAAGAATTTAAGGAACTAGGAGCTAAATTAAAACGTAGGACCTCAAAAGCAGTAATCTCGGGATTGCTACCAGTGCCACGAGCTAGTCAGAGTAGGAATCGCAGGATAACGCAGATGAATATGTGGCTTGAGCAGTGGTGCAGCAGGGGGGGATTCAAATTCCTGGGGCATTGGAACCGGTTCTGGAGGAGGTGGGACCAGTACAAACCGGACGGTCTGCACCTGGGCAGGACCGGAACCTATGGACGAGGGGGAGTGTTTGCTAGTGCTGTTGGGGAGGAGTTAAACTAATATGGCAGGGGGATGTGAACCAATGCAGGGAGACAGAGGGAAACAAAATGGAAACAGAAGCAAAAGACAGAAAGGAGATGAGTAAAAGTGGAGGGCAGAGAAACCCAAGGCAAAAAACAAAAAGGGCCAATGTACAGCAAAATTCTAAAGGGTCAAAGTGTCATCAAAAGGCAAGCATGAAAGCTCGGTGCCTAACTCAGGAGTATTCGGAACCCAGGAGAGGGCTCTGAGCTAGTTAGCATGGGTGAGAGCTCAGATGAACAGGACCCCGAGAAAGAATGCAGGAGGCAACAGAGCAGAGTAGCATTGGAGTAAGTGTAAACCACAAGATGATAGGAAGGGACAATGTATGAATATAAAGGGGCTGCAGGAGGGGTCAAAACTAAAAATCATGGTTTTTAAAAACTAGTATTGAAACACTCTACCTAAACGCATGCAGCATTTGAAATAAAGTAAATGAGTTGACGGCAAAAATCATTACAAATGGGTATGTTTTGGTGGCCATTACAGAAACGTGGTTGCAGGGTGGCAGAGACTGGGAATTAAAAATACTGGGGTATCTGACAATTCAGAAAGATAGACAAGAAGGGAAAGGAGATGGGGTAGCTCTGTTAATAAAGGAAGATATCAGGGCAGTTGTGAGAGATGATATTGGCTCTAATGAACAAAATGTTGAATCATTGTGGGTGGAGATTAGAGATAGTAAGGGGAAAAAGTCACTGGTGGGTGTAGTTTATCGGCCCCCAAATAATATCACGGTGGGGCGGACAATAATCAAGGGAATAATGGAATCATGTGAAAAAGGAACGGCAGTAATCATGGGGGATTTTAACCTACATATCGATTGGTCAAATCAAATCGCACTGGGTAGCCTTGAGGAGGAATTCATAGAATGCATACGGGATTGTTTCTTAGAACAGTGTTACAGAACCTACAAGGGAGCAAGCTATCTTAGATCTGGTCCTGTGTAATAAGACAGGAATAATAAACGATCTCCTCATAAAAGATCCTCTCGGAATGAGTGATTACAGTATGGTTGAATTTGTAATACTGATTGAGGGTGAGGAAGTAGTGTCTCAAACGAGCATACTATGCTTAAACAAAGGGGACTACAGTGGGATGAGGGCAGAGTTGGCTAAAGTAGACTGGGAACACAGACTAAACGGTGGCACAATTGAGGAACAGTGGAGGACTTTTAAGGAGCTCTTCCACAGTGCTCAACAAAAATATATTCCAGTGAAAAAGGAGGGCGATAAGAGAAGGGATAACCAGCCGTGGATAACGAAGGAAATAAAGGAGAATATCAAATTAAAAACCAATGCGTGGGAAACTAGAAAATTGGGAAAATTTTAAACGACAGCAAAGAATGACTAAGAAAGCAATAAAGAAAGGAAAGATAGATTACGAAAGTAAACTTGCGCAAAACATAAAAAAAACAGATAGTAAAAGTTTTTACTGATATATAAAATGGAAAAGAGTGACTAAAGTAAATGTTGGTCCCTTAGAAGACGAGAAGGGGGATTTAATAATGGGAAATGTGGAAATGGCTGAGACTTTAAACAATTATTTTGCTTTGGTCTTCAGTGGAAGACACAAAAACCATGCCAAAAATTGCTGGTCACGGGAATGTGGGAGACAATCACTATCACCTAGGGGGGTAGTGCTGGACAAGCTAATGGGACTCAAGGTGGACAAGTCCCCTGGTCCTGATGAAATGCATCCCAGGCTATTAAAAGAGATGGCGGAAGTTATAATCTGCCAAAATTCTCTGGACTCTGGGGAGGTACCAGCGGATTGGAAAGCAGCTAATGTAACGCCTCTGTTTAAAAAAAGGGGGCAGACAAAAGGCAGGTAACTATAGGCCGGTTAGTTTAACATCTGTAGTGGGGAAAATGCTTGAAGCTATCATTAAGGAAGAAATAGCGGGGACATCTAGATAGGAATAGTGCAATCAAGCAGACGCAACATGGATTCATGAAGGGGAAATCATGTTTAACTAATTTACTGGAATTCTTTGAGGAGATAACGAGCATGGTGGATAGAGGTGTACCGATGGATGTAGTGTATTTAGTGTCCAAAAGGCATTCGATAAGGTGCCACACAAAAGGTTACTGCAGAAGATAAAGGTACGCGGAGTCAGAGAAAATGTATTAGCATGGATAGAGAATTGGCTGGCTAACAGAAAGCAGAGAATTGGGATAAATGGGTCCTTTTTTGGGTTGAAAATCGGTGGTTAGTGGTGTGCCACAGGGATCGGTGCTGGGACCACAACTGTTTACAATATACATAGATGACCTGGAAGAGGGGACAGAGTGTAGGGTAACAAAATTTGCAGATGACACAAAGATTAGTGGGAAAGCGGGTTGTGTAGAGGACGCAGAGAGGCTGCAAAGAGATTTAGATAGGTTAAGCGAATGGGCTAAGGTTTGGCAGATGGAATACAATGTCGGAAAATGTGAGGTCATCCACCTTTGTGAGGGGGGGAGGAAACAGTAAAAGGGAATATTATTTGAATGGGGAGAAATTACAACATGCTGCGGTGCAGAGGGACCTGGGGGTCCTTGTGCATGAATCCCAAAAAGTTAGTTTGCAGGTGCAGCAGGTAATCAGGAAGGCGAATGGAATGTTGGCCTTCATTGCGAGAGGGATGGAGTACAAAAGCAGGGAGGTCCTTCTGCAACTGTATAGGGTATTGGTGAGGCCGCACCTGGAGTACTGCGTGCAGTTTTGGTCACCTTACTTTAGGAAGGATATAACTAGCTTTGGAGGGGGTACAGAGACGATTCACTAGGCTGATTCCAGAGATGAGGGGGTTACCTTATGATGATAGATTGAGTAGACTGGGTCTTTACTCGTTGGAGTGCAGAAGGATGAGGGGTGATCTTATAGAAACATTTAAATTAATGAAAGGGATAGACAAGATAGAGGCAGAGAGGTTGTTTCCACTGGTCAGGGAGACTAGAGCTAGGGGGCACAGCCTCAAAATACGGGGAGCCAATTTAAAACCGAGTTGAGAAGGAATTTCTTCTCCCAGTGGGTTGTGAATCTGTGGAATTCTCTGCCCAAGGAAGCAGTTGAAGATCGCTCATTGAACGTATTCAAATCACAGATAGATTTTTAACCAATAAGGGAATTAAGGGTTATGGGGAGATGGCGGGTAAGTGGAGCTGAGTCCACGGCCAGATCAGCCATGATCTTGTTGAATGACGGAGCAGGCTCGAGGGGCTAGATGGCCGACTCCTGTTCCTAATTCTTATGTTCTTATGTCACATCCATATTGCATTCTTTGCTTAATTACTCTGAATAATCTTGCATTGCTTTTCAATGATTCTAGATGGTTTCCTGCAAGCTCTATTTGTCAGTTCCACACTGTTCAGTACTCAGGAAAAAAAAATGGTACTACCAGACTCAGTTGGGAATCACGCTGCCAGTTATATCTCCTTGCTGAGATCCACTTGCATTTGCCTTCTCATAATGGGAAATTCCACCAAAAATTTCTTCATTAAGAAATCCCATCTTTGTCACCATTTTGTAATGTTGTCTCAGGGGTTTTTTTACTTAAGAATTCATAGCAACACATTGCTATTTACAACTAGTTGGTTTATTAGCAAAATTTTTAACAGTCACATGACAGATTACCAATTCATCCACCAGGCTCACAACCACCTGCCTCAGTGGTTCCCCGAACCCAATTGGCTGGGGTTTTATTGAGTCTTGTGAACATCACCTGCCTGGCTAAGCCACTCCCAACTCAACAGCTCGACAAACCTGTGAACATACTCACGGGTGCATATATTACACCTCACAACTTACGTTCCCACCTAGCTTTGTATCATCAGCAAACTTGGATATATTATATTTGGCCTTCTCATCCAAATCATGGATATCGATTGTGAATAGCTGGGGCCCAAGCACTGATCCTTGCGGCACCCCACTAGTTGCAGCCTGCCAACCCAAAAATAACCTGTTTATTCCTACTCTCAGTTAACGAATCCTCAATCCATGCTAATATATTACCCCCAATCCCATGAGCCCTAATTTTGTTTAATAACCTCATGTGTGGCACCTTATCGAATGCCTTCTGAAAAATCAAATACACCACACCCACTGGTTCCCCCTAATCTATTTTTTGGTGTTCTCCAAGTCACCCATGTAACTTTGGTGGAAGATCAGTGGAAACCCTAGAGAAAGGACAAAAAATTATAATTGAACATTGCATGTTTGAAACATAAATTCTGTCAAATACAAGGTAATCTGTGAGCGTGGAGGCCCCAGCCTGCGTGAGAATACCAGCAGCAGGTCGGGGCCATAAAAGGAGCAGCATAGAGGCATACTACTACAGGGAACAGCGCAGGAGGGCGATGGCAGCGAAGAGTGACGTCATCAAGGTTCAGGTCGGTGATTGGAGTGGGGGCAGATACAGCAAGAGCGGCGATCGGGGCAAAGGAGCGGCGAGAAACTGTAGATGGACATGATCGGAGCCGAGGAGAGGTGTGAGTTCAGCAACAGCACGGGCCAGCCCACACTGCGATATGTCTGCGCACTCGGTCCGTGCAGCAGAGCAGGTCTCCAGTCGTCTTGGTTAATCCTTGCCACTGTATCAAGACCTAGCTCTGTCAAGCCCTTGTGGTCTCTGGTGTGCAACAGCCACCACACATTTATAAAAAAAAAATCCACGCACCAGCATCTTCCACCCTTCAGGATGTAGTTTGGGACCTGGAATATTAGGTCCTTCATTGAAACACCTGTGAACTCATTCTTTTTTGGCATGGAAGCAAGTCATTCTCGTTTCGAGGGACTGCCTATGATGATGATTTATTTTGCTCGTTACAACCTCAAAACAGATTTGTCAAACATGATTTCCCTTGCATAAATCTGTGTTGACTCTGCCCAATCCTATTATTCTCTAAGTGCTCTGTTACATCCTTAATAGATTCTAGCATTTTCCCTACTAATGTCAAGTCTGTAGTTCCCTGTTTCGCTCTCACCTTTCTTAAATAACGGTGTTAGATTAGCTACCTTCTAATCTCTGGGAACCATTCTAGAATTATGGAATTTTGGAAGATGACAACCAATGCATCACTATCTCCAAAGCCACCTCTTTCAAAACTCTAGGATGTAGGCCATCAGGTCCAGGGCATTTATCGGCTTTCAGTCCCATTAATTTCTCCAGTATAGGTACTATTTCTTTTTTTTACTAATACTAATTTCGTTCAGCTCCTCATTCTTGCCAAACCCTTGGTTCTTCACTATTTCCAGGAGATTTTTTGTGTTTGCCGTGAAGACAGATATAAAGTATTTAATTTCTCTGCCATTTCTTTATTTCCCATTTATAGGGCCCAAGTTTCCACACGATAAAAAACGGGCGCCCCTCCGAGCTGGGCGCCCGTTTTTCGCGCCTAAAACGGCGCCTAAAAAAAACCGCGCTATTCTCGAGCGCCTTGCAGCTCCATGTCTGCCTGGCGCGGCGTGCAGGGGGCGGAGCCTACCACTCGTGCCGATTTTGTAAGTGGGAGGGGGCGGGTACCATTTAAATTAGTTTTTTTCCTGCCGGCAACCCTGCGCATGCGCGTTGGAGCGTTCGCGCACGCGCAGTGTGAAGGAAACATTGGCACTCGGCCATTTTTGTAGTTCTTTGTAGCTGTTTAATTTTTGAACATTTTTTAATAAAAGCACATTGCCATCAGCACATCAGCACTGAGAAGGCTGCAGGAAGCCTCAGAAGTTGAGCAGCCATTCCCGACGGCTGCTCAACTTCTGAGGCTTCCTGCAGCCTTCTCACTGTCTCCTTCCCGCCCGCCGTCTGGAACGGCTTCCTCCCCTCCCCCGCTGTGTTCGGTCGATCGGTCCCGCACTCCTGCCCGCCCGCCGTCTGGAACGGCTTCCTCCCCCCCCCCCCCCCCCTTGCTGTGGTTTGGCGGTCGGTCGGGCCCGCACTCCCGCCCGCCGTCTGGAACGGCTTCCTCCTCCCCCTCTGCCGTCGGGAACGAACGAACGAACGAACTTGTGAGGCTGGCTGAAGCACTTTCACACAGGTAGGAAGATGGTTTATTTAATCTTTTCTTTGCTTATAAATGTTTATTCAGGTTGGATTTATTTGTATAATATTTGTAGAAGTATAAATAAGGATTTATTGTAGAATTTAATGACTTCCCTCTTTTCCCCCCCCCCCCCCCCCCCCCCCAACCTCGTTCTGGACGCCTAATTTGTAACCTGCGCCTGATTTTTTTTAATGTGTAGAACAGGTTTTTTCAGTTCTACAAAAATCTTCACTTGCTCCATTCTAAGTTAGTTTGGAGTACGTTTTCACTGGAAACGTTGAAATCAGGCGTCAGTGGCCGGACACGCCCCCTTTTGAAGAAAAAATTCTGTTCCAAAGTAGAACTGTTCTACCTGACTAGAACTGCAGAAAAAAAAATGTGGAGAATTGCGATTTCTAAGAGAGTCCGTTCTCCACCAGTTGCTCCTAAAAAATCAGGCGCAAATCATGTGGAAACTTGGGCCCATAATTTCTCCTGTCTCAGCCTGTAAGGTACCAACATTTACCTTTGCTAATCTTTTCCTTTTTACATACCTATAGAAGCTTTTACAGTCTATTTTTGTGTCTCGCTAGTTTACTCTCATTCTATTTTCCCTTTCTTAATCAATTTCTTGGTTTTCCTTCGCTAAATTCTAAAATCTTGCCAATCCTCAGGCTTACTGCTCTTTTTGGCAATATTTTAAGCCCCTTCTTTTGATCTAATACTATCTTTAACTAAATCACTTTCAAACTCAACATATGGTCACGCTTCCCTAAAGGCCCCTTTACTACAAGGTTATTAATTAACGCTTTTCTCATTGCACAATACTAGATGTAAAATAGCTTGTTCGCTAGTTGACTCCTCAACATACTGATCTAGAAAACCAACTTGTGTACATTCCATGAATTTGTCCTCCACACTATTACTGCAAATTTAGTTTGCCCAGTTGATATGTAGATTAATGTCCCCCATGATTACTGTATTACCCTTGTTCTACCTATGTCGTTGGTTCCTTCGTGCACCACGGCAACTGGATCCTCCTTCCCACTCCAAGTTCTACTCCAGCCGTGAGATGTTTTTAACCCTAGCACCAGGCAGGCAACACAACCTTCGGAACTCCCTGTCGTTGCTGCAGAGAACAGTATCTTCTATCCCTCGGACTATACTATCCCCTACCACAACTACATTCCTTTTCACCACACACACACACACACACACACACACACACACACACACACACACAACTGGCCTCCTGCACCATAGTTTGCCTGCTCATCTATCCTGCAAGATTTTCCTTCATCCACAAGGCAGCAAAAAACTCATACCTGTTGGATAAGGTCAAAGGCTGAGGCTCATCCAACACTGCACCTGGGGTCCCCTTACCTGCCCAAGTTTCAGTCACTCCCTCATGTCCCTGACCACTAACCAGACCTGTACAACTACCTTACCTAAGGGCTATGAGGGTGTGACTGCCTCCTGGATCAAAGTGTGCAGGTAACTTTTTTTTTCCCCCCCCCCACCGGATGTCCCAAAATGTCTGCACCTCAGATTCCAGCTCAATAACTCTGAGCCGAAGTTCCTCAAGATGCAGGCACTTAACTACTTAACTGCAAATATGGTTGTCTCCCAGGCCTCTGCCATTTGAATGACTCTAGCAAATTACATTCTCCAGTCGTGAGGGATGGATTTGTGGTTTCAATCCACAACTCTGGCTCTCTCTTTTTTTGGCAATGAGGTGAGCAAGATGAATTCCTGATTCCTTTCCGCAGCATAGGAAACAGTAGATAACTATTCTCATGCACAGCTTTTAGTAGTTGACTTGAGAACTGAATTGGTAAATGTGTACAAATAAGTCACTCATGTTTCCTAATTGTATGTAATAATTTTCTACTTCCTCACCTCCATTTTCTGATCTTGTCCATCAGTGTGTCTTTCCTGTAGCAGAGGTGATGGATAATGTTTATCTAATATTCCATAAAATCCTGTAACACAGGCTAGTCTTTGTTAACAAAATATAGTTTAATACTGAGGAAGACTGCGACAAAATACAAGATGACTTTAATAATCTTGCAAAATGGGCGTGTAAGTGTGAGGTGGTGCATTTTAGCAGGAAGTATAAGGAGGCCACATACTCCTTGGAAAATAAGGACTGAATTGGTTGGGGTTGTGTTGGAGGTTAAAATGCAAAAAAATCTGAAAGGGGAACCCAACACGCCCACTTCTAGTTTTAAGAGGCCGGATAGGGATGGGTAGCCAATCTGCCCGTGGGAGGCAGGTTGGTCATTTAAATATTGAGGCTGCCTGCCTTCATTTTAAGTCATTCTATTTTTAACTTGTGCTGACCGGATTTCCCAGGCCTTGGGGAAACCAGGTGAGGAGGGCTGATTCCATGAGGTAAATGTTGTTCCTGCACTACTTATGAAAGAAAGGAAGACTTGCATTTATATAGCGCCTTTCACAACCACCAAATGTCTCAAAGCGCTTTACAGCCAATGTAGTCACTGTTGGAAATGTGGCGGCCAATTGCGCACAGTAAGCTCCCACAAACAGCAATGTGATAATCTGTTATGTTGATTGAGAGATAAATATTGGCCAGGACACTGGGGATAACTCCCCTTCTGTTCTTTGAGATAGTGCCATAGGATCTTTTATGCCCATCTGAGAGAGCAGACGGGGCCTCCGTTTAATGTCTCATCTGAAAGACTGCACTTCCGACAGTTTAGCACTGCACAAGAGTGTCCTCCTAGATTTATGTACTCCAGTCCCTGGAGTGGGACTTGAACCCACAACCTCTGACTCGGGTTAGTGTGCTACCCACTGAGCCACAGCTGACATTGTCTCCTCCCAGCACAGCCAGCTACCCAGTGAATCCCTCACCGCGACCGCCGTCTGCTCCCCCCTCCTCCCTCACGATCTTTTAACCACCCCCTTGCTAGACATATCTGATTTCCTTGGCTGTGGCCTTGTTCTGCAGGTTTCCTGCCCGACAGGACTCCAGCCTTTCAATCAGATTGTCTGTCTGTGGACAGGAAACAAACAGGAAAAAAATTTAAAGGAGCCCTGTCGTCAAAAACTGCAGGACATTCAGGTAACCTGTTCTTCTGGGTTTCTTGACCTCTAAACAACATGCCCCCTCCTTGCCCCAGCACAGAAATCATCTGTGGCTAAAATCCAGGCCAAAGAGTCTAAATGGGCTAGAGAAGCAAAGAAATTGGGGGCACAGATACTTAAATCACAAAGTAGTGACATGTTAATAAGGCCATTTTATAAAAAAACAAGCACAGGGTTTCATTTCTAAAGGGCCAGAATTGAAAAAGAGGTTATGTTAAACTTGTATAGAATCGTGGTACGACCACCCTTGGAGTACTGTGAATAGTTCTGGTCTCCATATTATAAAAGGATATAGAGGCACTGGAGAAGGTACAAAAAAGACTTACAAAGATGAAGATTGACAAGGATGATACCAGAACTGAGACGTTCTATGTATCAGAAAAGATTGAATAGTCTGGGGAGTGACCTGATGGATACCTTTTAGATTATGAAAGGGTTTGATAGGGTAGACATGGAGGAAGATGTTTCCTCTTGTGGGGAAGACCAAAATTAGGTGACATAAATATAAGATCGTCACCAATAAATCCAATAGAGAATTCAGGAGAAACATCTTCACCCAGAGAGTGGTTAGTATGTGGATATGGTGATCGGGTTAGATGAAGAGTGGTGGGAGGAGGCTCTGATTGCATAATTAATTTTTTTTTAAACTTGAATATTTCAGCAATGAACAGAAGTAGTATCACAAGACTTGTGTGCTGTGGAATCATTTAACTCTTAATGTGCAGACAGATTTGCAAGTTTTTGTTTAACATTTGATATTTTGACAACTCTGCTGTCATGAAAACTTAAGTATGAATGGATTCATTTGAAGGGGGTGTGTTTGCATTTTATAAAGTACATTTCTAATAATTTAATGAGAGGCCATAGGATCTTGCTTGTGGACTGGTCTGGGGGCTTTCAAGTGATTGGCCCCGAATTTGCGGTCAGTGGAGAAGCAAAGACATTCGCTGCTGACCTTGAAGAAAGCTGCCCACAAAGACCTAGAGATCTCTGTGGCATGAATTTGGCGCTAAATCAAGTGAATCTCCAGCGTCCAGGTTGTGTACTCAATCGCATTGAAGAATTCTCAAACAGCAAACTAAGAAGTAAAATGCACAGATTCTAATTTACTCTTTAGAAATTTTACAGAAAGCAAAATAAAGATTGAGGCATACACACAGGATTAAGGTTGAAACTGAAATATCAAAGTTTAAAAAAAATATATATTTTATATATATAATTTTTTAATATATATTTTATATGTATGTATATATACACACATGTAATTCTTAATCATATTAATAAACAATTTTGACATTCCACATGTATGAAATTATTTTTTCAGGCCAGAATGGTTGTTCAGCAGTCAATATGCCATTTAGAAACCCAGTTACACCTCTTTCAACAATGCTTTTTTTTTACTGGGCGGGGAGGTGGTTTAATAGTGCTATTCCAGAGTAATAAATAAAGTTTTTGTCCTTCAGTGTGGGGAGTTCCACAGCACAACCTGTGGTGGAGCAGGGAATGACTGACCGCACCTTCTGGATTTCCCTGTTTATCTGCACATGTGACAGTGCTGTCAGTTTGAGGGGGATAAGTGAATAGCATAGGTGGAATGCTGAAGGTAATTGGAGCATTGCAGCTTGGATCAGCTTACTCAATCAACACTGACTGCAGAAAAAATCTGGGACCCTTCTATCTTGAGTGGCTATGTACCATATATAGTGCATTTCTGCATTTAGCCAATTTTTGGTACTACTTTTTAAAGAGGGTGGGGAAATGAGCTTTATTGTCTAAATTTAAAAAGTGAAATTCCGTATTGAGTAGACTTGCATTTATATTAGACCTTTTTGTTTCAAACGTCATTAAGTGTTGTATAGTGAAACATGGCAATCATTTTGTGTGCATGATTTCACAAAACAGCAATGAGATGAATAACCAGTTAAACTTTTTGAGGATATTGCTAGTTGGAGGAATATTGGCTTGGACATTGGGAAAACTCCATAGTTCCTTATGAGCTACTGGAGCCTCGAGCATTAGTTAAGGTAAACAGTATAGATGCATTTAAAGGGAAGTTAGATAAGCATATGAGGAGAAGGGAATAGAGGGTAATACTGATAGTTGAGGAAGGATGGGAGGCTCAAGTGGAGCATAAATGCTGGCATGGACTGGTTAGACGAAGTGGCCTATTTCTGTGCTGTATGTTCTATGTGAGGAAAATTGAGAAGGGGGTTGGGGCAATGACTCATCCCTGCTTGACCCCAGTCCGGATGTGGATTGGGTCTGTAATGGATCCGTTGGTAAGGATCACGGTCTGCATGTCGTCGTGGAGCAGGCGGAGGATGGTGACTGAGGTTTGGGGGCATCCGAAACGGAGGAGGATGCTCCATAGACCCTCGTGGTTGATGGTGTCAAAGGCCTTTGTAAGGGCAAAGAAGGCCATGTATAAGGGCTGATGCTGTTCCCTGCATTTTTCTTGCAGCTGTCGCGCTGTAAAAATCATGTCCGTTGTGTCCCGCAGGGGACGAAATACGCACTGCAACTCCGGGGGGAGCTCCTTGGCCACTGGGAGAAGACAGTTGAGGAGGACTCTAGCGACGACTTTCCCAGTGGCTGATAACGGGGAGATTCCTCTGTAGTTGCCGCAGTTGGACTTGCCCCCCTTTTTTTAAAGATGGTCATGATCACGGCATCTAGTGCAAGCGCAGGCAGCGGAAAGAGCGTACAGCAAACCAGTCCCACCCACCCTTTCCTTCAATGACTATCTGTCCCACCTGTGACAGGGACTGTGGTTCTCGTATTGGACTGTTCTGCCACCAAAGGACTCATTTTAAAAGTAGAAGCAAGTCTTCCTCAATTCCGAGGGACTGCCTATGATCTATGTGAAACATCTTGTGTGAAGCCCAGCACCTTTTTCAATGAGTGTTTGCTTTACTGAAGTGTTGGCCTGAATTATATGTTCAAGCCCTAAAGTGTGGCTTGAATGTGGAGCCTTTTGACTGACACAAAACTGAACCAAGCGGATTCTTTTGCTGAGAACCACATTTTCTGTGATTTGAATCAAATCAATTTATTGGCGAATAAAATTGAAGAAAAGTAGGTCAGAAAGGAAGGAATTGGATTTTATCCAGGAAGGCGTTCTAGTAATTGGCTAGAATAAGATGTGCGGAAATTAGTAGCTGATACAACTGCAGGCCAATAATGAAATCTCTTCACAAAAGTAACACATAGAATAGCAAAACTTGTGAAAGGCAAGTGGTTCTTCTGGGATGATTTGCACATGATCTGAGTGTTAGAACCAGTTTTAATCACAAGAGGAGGACTTGTGAGGGTGAAGAAAAGTGGCAAGAATGAGGATAAGGAAGATGGTAGAAAGCAATAAAAAAGATACATAGGGCATTGGAGAGAGAAATAACATTTTTCTAAGTGCATACTAAGTTTTTATTTTTGCAGTAGAATTTTGTTCAGTAGTTTGAATTAAACAAAATATGGATGTGGAGAAACTACAATCACACTTTGCTACTTCTGCTGTACCAGCTATAGTAGCTCTTGTTTGGTGGGGTCCTCTCTGCCTCAAAGATGGCATCATCATTTCTGAGTCACTATCTCCTTCTGTTGGTGAAGGAGCTAATAGTCACTTTCCAGGAAAAAAATAATGCAACTGTTATTGAAAAGCTTTGCAATTAACTTACCTGCCCCCGCCCCCCCCCCCCCCCCCCCATCCCAATGAATTTGTGCACATGAACATGTGGGGAGCTTGGCCTAATTGTGAATTATGTTCTACAGATTTTGGCAGGCTCTGGCTTTCACGCAACCAGCGTGGCTGTTCCGGCCCTCTCTCTAACCATGATGGGGCCAGCTGTGGCTCAGTGGGTAGCACACTTGCCTCAGTCAAAAGGTTGTGGGTTGAAGTCCCACTCCAGGGACTTAAGCACATAAATCTAGGTTGACACTCCTGTGCAGTGCTTAGAGAGTGCTGTCCTGTCGGAGGTGCCATCTTTCGGATGAGACGTTAAACCGAGGCCCCGTCTGCTCTCTCAAGTGAACGTCAAAGATACCATGACACTATTTTGAAGAAGAGCAGGGGAGTTATCCCTGGTGTCCTGGCCAATATGTATCCTTCAATCAACATAATAAAAAGAAAACCGTTTGTGGTCATTATCACGTTGCTGTTTGTGGGAGCTTGCTTGTGCACAAATTGTCTTCCGCTTTTCCTACATTACAACAGTGACTACACGCCAAAAAGTACTTTGCCTGTAAAGCGCTTTGTTTTAGCGATTTCACCCATTTTTGGGTGATAATCAAGGCGAAAATCAGGGTACCATCGCTGCCAGAGCTCAAAATTCGGCAAACGGTGAGGAGCGATAAATCTGGCGTTGCACAGCTTAATTTGTGCACAGAGCCGAAATTTGAAACCGGAAAAAAAAATCTGACCTTCTACGCGTGCGCAAATTAATTAATTATTTTTTGCCATTTTATTTCCTTCCTTCCCGTGTTTCTGGTCAGCTGTCAGGAAGCGCCCACGCATGTGCAGTACACCAGGGCTGAATCAGCCATTTTTAGATTGCATTCACGATGGCAGGAGATAGGAGGATGCAGCGAGCCAGAAAGTTTAGTAACTAGGTTCTTGCCACTGCTGTGGAAAGGAGATGGGCGGAATTAAACAGGAGGGGTGCAAGTAAACCCCTCCCAGCATTTTTTTTGTCACCTTTGGACCAGCATCACTGAGGCGGTGTCTTGTATTGACGACGTCCGAAGGACCCACACCAGGTGCTGCAAGAGGTTCACTGATCATTGCAGGGTCCTTAGAGTAAGTAATATTTTTATTGATGCACTCCATCATTACTTAACTTATAAATATGGCACACGTTGGTATAGGTAGGCTTAGTGTTGCACCTTATTTGCCATGAATGATCTTTACACATTAAAATTGCTTTGAGATCTCAGAAGTTTCCACACTTCGATGTCTTCCTCATGAACCACATGCAATTTCCAGGGCCATTAAACAGAGGACTGTATTAAATGCACACAGTATGATATAAGTGCTTTGATGGCTATCTGTGTGTGCCACAAGAAAAGATGGGCCCTCTAGTAAGCATTCCCATTGTCATCTTTGCAGGGAGATGCAATCAACACTTTTTTTTCCCTCCGGACAGCACCTCGTCCGAAGAAGAAATCTTCTCTGGCTTTGAGCCATCTGAGTCCCCGAGTACAAGTGGCGTGCAACAACGCACCACTGGGGTTGAATCCTGTATGCCATCTCTCCGGAGGGTGAGTCGACAAAGCCGGTCTGCTGACGACAGGCAGACGCACACCTGGACATGGTGGGAACTGTCCAGGGAGCGCATCCAGCTCACCAGACCGTTCCTATAGGTATTGAGTAGGATTCCCGCAAGCATTGCAGCACTATCTGCGAATGTGACGGAGGTCGGGTCACAGATTGTCCGTGCGAGCTGCGAAACCACAGAGGCTGTCAATGCCCACGCGCAATTGATAGCCTCCATCTTTGATACTATAGTCCCCAGTGTCACACCCAGACCAACATCATCATCTATGAGTGGCGAGGCTGAGCAAAAGGCTCGCCACTCAGAAGCTAGGCCTTCCATACCCCGCGCTTCTCCAATAGATCCACACATGTCGTCTCCATTGCTGCACGATGTCTTGGTACCACTTTAGGTAGGGTCATGACACGAGGGAGAGGTGAGGGTGGGGGGAGGGAGGAGGAGGACATTTGATGCAGGGGTTGTTTTGTTTTATAAAAGTTTCCCAATTCGGTTAAGTTATAAAAGTTCACAATGTTTACATTTTATTCCAGTTTCCAAATTACGTTTACAATGTTTGTTTAATGTTGTTTGAGTTACGATGTTTAATAAATTCTTTTGTTCACCATAAACCATTCCTGTGTAGTGTCTCATTTGCAGAATAAGAGTGGGAATAGTCAATACGGTGGGATAGAGTGGCCAGGCAACGGTCAAATGTGCCATTCACTCTTCAAGCACAGCATGCTGACTTAAGGCTTTTGCAGCAGCGAAAGCTCCACGAGGCCTCCGTGGTGGAGGTGGCATAGGTTCCTCGCCAGGCTCCTCGTCCTTGTCCTCCTCCCCTCCTGAGGTGGTCCTGCAGTCCCCAGTGGAAAATCCTGTCCCCTCATGATGGTTAAGTTGTGTAACATGCAGCACACCACAATGAACTCCGAGACCTGCTGAGGGGAGTATTGCAGGGAGCCTCCAGAGTGGTCCAGGCATCGGAAGCGGTGCTTGAGCACTCCAATTGTCTGTTTGACGATGTTGCGTGTGGCTATATGCCGCGCATTATATCGATGCTTGGCTTCTGTTTGAGGGTTCCAGAGGGGGTTCATGAGCCAGGTGGCGAGGCCGTAACCTTTGTGCCCCAGCTCTGGCCTTGTGGTTGACGCTCGAACCAAGCATTGAGTCACTGCTCTCATGCAAGATGAAAGCATCATGGATGCTCTTTGGAGAATTGACATTTACTGCCATGATGTGATGAGTTTGGTCACAGACGATCTACATTCATGGAGTGGAATCCCTTTCGGTTTCAATAAACCTCTGGATTGAGTAAAGGTGCTCACAGGGTGATGTGCGTGCAGTCAATGGCACCCTGAACTTTGGGGAAGCCAGCAAATCGTCCAAAACTTACAGCCCCCTCATTCTGTGCCTCCTTTGTCATTGGGAAGCTTATGAAGTCCATCCTGTGTGCGTACAGTACAGTAGTCACCGGTGAATGCAGCAAAGTGTAGCATGCTGCGAGATGGAGCATATGTCCCCTGCTGATGCCTAAACATAGAAAATAGGTGCAGGAGTAGGCCATTCGGCCCTTTGAGCCTGCACCACCATTCAATATGATCATGGCTGATCATGCAACTTCAGTACCCCATTCCTGCTTTCTCTCCAAACCCCTTGATCCCTTTAGCCAAAAGGATCACTTCTAACTCCCTTTTGAATATATCTAACAAACTGGCCTCAACAACTTTGTGATAGAGAATTCCACAGGTTCACAATTCTGAGTGAAGAAGTTTCTCCTCATTTCGGTCCGGAGCTGGAGGCATAGAAGGCAAGTGCTACAGTCACCTTCATAACGGGCAGTGCAGTCCTGCTGCTGCTGGTAAGCTGTAGGTCTGCCTTTATGAACTGGCATATCTCTGTGACTATCTCTTTCGGAAGCGCAGCTTTCTAATGCACTGTGCCTCAGAGCACTGCAGGTATGAGCGCTGTTCTCTGTAAACTTGTGGGGGGGAAAGGCTTCCTCCCCAGACGTTTGCGACCTCTTCGATTTATGCTTTAAATGCTCTTGAGTAAGCTGCCTTCCAGCTCAATGTTGCATAGAAAAAGCAGCCAGAAGTAATGGCTGACATGGTATAGCCCCCATTTTTTTAAAATGTCCTTAAATATCCTTTAAAACAAACTATAAACTCACTGTGTAAAACACATCCTTCTTCAAATGCACTGAACTTCTGCTCCATTTTCAAGATGGCACCGTTAGCGCCGGGTCCAACCTGGATTCGTCTGATTTTTTTTCGGATGGGTTTCCGAGCGGACGATAAAACTGGCTCTCTTGCCAAATTTTCCGCCTAGGGTGATAGCGCAGCATTGCTGTCCGATTGACATCCAAACGGTGAAAACATCGGTTGGGTGCTAAGTTTTAGCGCCGTCGCAAGACCACCGCTGAAATTTCTGCCTGGGCATAAACTGTTGTGCGACTCGTTTAGTTTTTGCACATCGCCCAGACGGGAAAACCGGTAGCAAACCTGTCAAATCTAGCCTCTACATTTCTCTTGCCTTCCCCCATGCTGAGTCCTTTTCTGCATTAAAAAGCATTTGGTTGTCTTCTGCATGTGATAGTGCTCTAGAAGTTGTTGTAGAATCCACAAGCAGGGATTGTAATTTTAGTTTAAACTGGCTAAAAGTGAATCCAGTAAAACTTTCCTGACAGAGGGTGAAAATGTGGAATGAACTACTCCTAGAAGGTCAAATCTACAAAGTTGAGATTGTAACAGATACTTGCTTGGGAGATAACCATATTAAATCTGGAGAAAAAACAGGAAATTGGGATTAACTGGATGAGATGCTGTGATTAAGAATGGTAAAGCAGCGTTTGTAGCTCTAATGGCCTACTGTTCCTATTGTCAATATATTTCTGTTATTTTACTTTCTTTGCAGGTTTCAGAAAAGTTTTGCTAGGTAGTGATTTGTCATTTTGGCCCATTTATTAAATAGATATTGAATAACTGCTCTTAAAAACTACTTATGATGAACACTATTTGCACTCGGGACCTGATGCTTTGCAGGAAAACAATTGGAGGTTTTTGTGTCTGATTGCTAAGGCCTGGGACTAAATGAACTGTTTCATATGATCCTAATAAATTCATATGACTGCTTTTCTCGCAGATTATTCATGAAAAGCCACTTGTATCCATCAATTTAACTTTCAATCTTTTATTTTAATCAAAGCATAAAGTATTATTTGTTCCTGCATTGAGTTTCAATTCTTGGAGGAGATCTGTCATGCATGCTTGAATTATGGCTCTGCCAAATTTCTATGTATTGCATATATCTCCGAATCTTATGTTATCATTGTTCAAATTGTTCTCTCTTTGACCGATGGGTGTAATTGGGTTATTGCTGTAGATACATGTTACATCGGAGTTGGTGTTTGCTTGAACAGTTTTAAACATTAACTTGAAATCATGTATTTAAAACCATGCACCATCAATTGCAATTCTCACATATGTATTAATTTTAGTAGTGCATTGCAAAAGTTAACTTGCAAAACTAAGTTCTTGACTCATATATCTAGTTTGAAATGCAGTTTAACATGTTTGTAGACTACACCTTGTAGTGCTTCATTTTGCCTCTGTGTGCCTATGTTTTGCAAAAGTTATTGTTTTGGTATGTTTTGTCATTTCAAACATGCCTTTCAACTCTCTTCACTGTTTGTAAATTCTGCTGAACACTAACCCCATCCTCTTAAAATCAAGATCCCCCTCAAAGAAAACAGAATTAAAAATATTATGAAATTGAACTGTAATTGTCATGAAGTTTGGTGTTCACATTCCAGATTTATTTCCTGTTTGTCTTCTTGGGGCAGCTGACTCTTTTAATGAGCAAAGCTGTTATGAAGAAACTAGTTATAATGAAAGTCCTTTTATTAATTTGAGATTTTCCAGTGATCTGTCATGTTTCTTTCCACAAAGTCACTACCCACTACATCTCTCAACAGTTCCTCCTTTGTGCCATTGTGATCATTTCTGTTGTACCTTTTCCGTGATGGGTGAGCAGGACTTGGTGCAGGATAGAATGTGGGCCGTAGATGTGGCAAGGATTGAATTTTGTCTGGCTTCAGTGTTTTCATTTAATTTTTAATTGTAAACTTCCAAACAGTTGAAAACACCTCCATAATCTTACGACCAGCTGCTTTCTTCTACACAGACCAATTAAGTTAAAGGTGCTTTGCATAGAATGTGACTAATGTCCATTGTGGATTAAAATTATGTTGGAATTGCCCAAACAAAGATTATATATATTTGTGCTCCTTTTGCACACTTCTGGTTGATTTTGTTTTGCTACTCTTAAATAATTCATATACTGTAAAAAGAGGCTGTTGGTTTGCTATAGTACTTAATCTAATTGCTATATAAATATCACTTTTAAATATTGTATCTACACATACCTTTTCTATTTCTAAACTTCTGTATGTAAAGTATGTTAATTATATGCTCTTGTTCTGTCTTCCTCCCCGCCCTCCCCCCCCCCCCCCCCCCCCCCAACCTAAAAACAATGAGGTCGACAACTACTGCTTTGGCAGAGCTTTGTAAGAATTAGGGAAATGCAGTTGATATTATCGTTGGATTTCAGAAAGCTTTTGACAAAGTTCCACATTGATGGTTATTAGCTGAATTAAGACATCACAAATGAGGGGTTAAAATGTGGTACTAAATGGATATTTAGTTTAGAAACAGGAAACCAAGGATATACGTAGGGTATCCCAGAGATGAGTTTCCAGATCATTCTATGTTTAATACAGACCAATGGCAGAGACACTGGTATTGATGGCAAAATCTCCAAACAGGAAGTAGTCCAAAAGTAATTCCAGTCAAGAGAAGTATTCCACCAGTCACTGTCACTGCTTGTAACTTTGAACTTGGGCCTATACAACATGGGCATGTCCATTTCTACATGCTGGTCTACGAGAAAACGAGTTGGTATTTGCTTACTCCCTTCCAACAGTCCTTGGACCTTAATCATCGTTTCTTCTTTTTGTAGCCAGGATCCATGTGTGTGTGCCTCATGCGAGTCTTAAGATTCTTTACTACAATTGGTATTGAATGAATCCAATACTTAGTGTGAAACACACTCATCATATTTACATGGGGGTACCACCTCTGAAATGTTAAACAGTTACTCAAAAGTTACGAATGTGATTGCATAGTCACCCATGGTGGTGAATCATAGTGATGGATGATCCCCTAAATGGCAGGTTTACAATTTGTGCCTTGCTGTTGAAATCAAGAGTGAAAGCCAGGCAATTCATCCAGGAAGAGAGGCAAGAAAAAGAGACAGTTCACCCAGCTGCTCTTTAAAGGCACTATCCGAATCCTGGGAACAATACCTTGTCTGGGCTTTAAGTCAAGGAGAGGTGCCTAGCAGAAGGGGAAATTTACAAAACTGTTTTCCTCAAATGAGAATTCAAATTAAATGATATGGGTCTTTGTAGTTGAGATGTCATCATTGGAAGAGCAGATTGATCTTTATTGGAGACTTAATATCTCTCCTGATTCTAATATTAAAATGTCTTTAGAGCTTCAATATTTTAAGTAGCCGGTCGGAGAGCGTATCGGTGAGAGCACAGAAGGAAGTATGCAGTTGCAAACCACAGGTTTGAAATTTGCAAGTCATTTTCCAACATTCCATTGACTCTGGATTAGTTCCTATCGAGTGGAGGGTAGCCAATGTAACCCCACTTTTTTTAAAAAAGGAGGGAGAGAGAAAACAGGGAATTATAGACCGGTCAGCCTGACCTCAGTAGTGGGTAAAATGATGGAATCAATTATTAAGGATGTCATAGCAGCGCATTTGGAAAGAGGTGATATGATAGGTCCAAGTCAGCATGGATTTGTGAAAGGGAAATCATGCTTGACAAATCTTCTGGAATTTTTTGAGGATGTTTCCAGTAGAGTGGACAAGGGAGAACCAGTTGATGTGGTACATTTGGACTTTCAGAAGGCTTTCGACAAGGTCCCACACAAGAGATTAATGTGCAAAGTTAAAGCACATGGGATTGGGGGTAGTGTGCTAACATGGATTGAGAACTGGTTGTCAGACAGGAAGCAAAGAGTGGGAGTAAATGGGTACTTTTCAGAATGGCAGGCAGTGACTAGTGGGGTATCGCAAGGTTCTGTGCTTGGTCCCCAGTTGTTTACATTGTACATTAATGATTTAGACGAGGGAATTAAATGTAGTATCTCCAAATTTGCGGATGACACTAAGTTAGGTGGCAGTGTGAGCTGCGAGGAGGATGCTGTGAGGCTGCAGAGTGACTTGGATAGGTTAGGTGAGTGGGCAAATGCATGGCAGATGAAGTATAATGTGGATAAATGTGAGGTTATCCACTTTGGTGGTTAAAAACAGAGAGACAGACTATTATCTGAATAGTGACAGATTAGGAAAAGGGGAGGTGCAACGAGACCTGGGTGTCATGGTACATCAGTGATTGAAGGTTGGCATGCAGGTACAGCAGGCGGTTAAGAAAGCAAATGGCATGTTGGCCTTCATAGCGAGGGGATTTGAGTGCAGGGGCAGGGAGGTGTTGCTACAGTTGTACAGAGCCTTGGTGAGGCCACACCTGGAGTATTGTGTACAGTTTTGGTCGTCTAACTTGAGGAAGGACATTCTTGCTATTGAGGGAGTGCAGCAAAGGTTCACCAGACTGATTCCCGGGATGGCGGGACTGACCTATCAAAGACTGGATCAACTGGGCTTGTATTCACGAGTTCAGAAGAATGAGGGGGGACCTCATAGAAACGTTTAAAATTCTGATGGGTTCAGACAGGTTAGATGCAGGAAGAATGTTCCCAATGTTGGGGAAGTCCAGAACCAGGGGTCAGTCTAAGGATAAGGGGTAAGCCATTTAGGACCGAGATGAGGAGAAACTTCTTCACCCAGAGAGTGGTGAACCTGTGGAATTCTCTACCACAGAAAGTTGTTGAGGCCAATTCACTAAATATATTCAAAAAGGAGTTGGATGAAGTCCTTACTACTAGGGGGATCAAGGGGTATGGTGAGAAAGCAGGAATGGGGTACTGAAGTTGCATGTTCAGCCATGAACTCATTGAATGGCGGTGCAGGCTAGAAGGGCCGAATGGCATACTCGTGCACCTATTTTCTATGTTTCAATGTTTCTATGTTTACTTTTATACTGGGCAGCAGTGCCTGTGAGATTTACTTACATTCTGGGAGATTCCCTTGTTGATTACCAATTTTCAGTGGTAAATGTTGACTGAAAAATGTGGCCAAAGTCATGAATCAGGAAATAAGGGTTTTGGACAAGAAATGTGTGTCCTAGATTTTTAATTATATAGATAGATGTATATGTTAATATCACTGAATTGTGTACAGGTGACTTTCAATGTGTGATTTTGGGAGGATGGTATTGCACTGCTATCTTAGTTTGGTGAAGTGCACGTATGTCGTGATGTTTTAGTGTAATCCCTGCACTTCATTTGCCAATTCTTGTTCCTGTTTCTCAGAATGTAATTAATTAATCCTTTGATCAATAGGTGTACATAATTGTGTTTCTTTTAGCTGAGGTTTTCTCTGGAGATTTTAACAGTCTTTTTTCAAAGTGCTTCTTCAGCTGTAGCAATACGCAACTAACAAGTGATTGCAGTTCTCTTCATTCCTTGTACAGATCTTTTCTCCAACATATGACTACACATACACGATGTTCTTTCTATGGAGGGTGCAGAAGGTGCAATATATATGCTTCCTTCTCGTTCCTTTCTTGCTCTTTTGCACATGAGTGCAGATGCACATGTGCATGCACAGTGCGTACAAAGAATATGGAGTTGAAGCTGATCTGGTAAACATGGGTCAATCTCATTAAAGTGATTGTGTTTCTGAGGATGCACTGAGCAGGGGCTGGGTTTTTACCATTGTGCAGAAGATGGGGAAAGGAGGTTGAAAAATCTGAGGTGGAGGTATCCTTAGGTTGCTGTTGCATGCTTAATAGCTGCCATAGGTGGAAGGTTTTTTAAGAATACATTTTGGGGAACAGGAATAAAAGTTAATCTGTTTCTGTCCTTTCTGAAACTTTGTAAAAGTATTCAAAATTTCCCCTAAAACATTTTAAGTATATTTCTCATTGTACACACTCCAATGGCAATAAGTGCATGGGGACAGTGCATCAAGAATTTTACTGTGCAGAGCATTGTTGATCATGTGTCCTTCACCAACACAGTAGTTGTTTGCCTTTTTAGCATAGAAACGTAGAAAATAGGTGCAGGAGTAGGCCATTCGGCCCTTCGAGCCTGCACCACCATTCAATAAGATCATGGCTGATCATTCACCTCAGTACTGCTTTCTCTCCATACCCCTTGATCCCTTTAGTCGTAATGGCCATATCCAACGAACTGGCATCAACAACTCTCTGCGGAAGAGAATTCCACAGGTTAACAACTCCTGAGTGAAGAAGTTTCTCCTCATCTCATCTTGGTCCAAAATGGCATACCCCTTATCCTTAGACTGTGACCCCTGGTTCTGGACTTCCCCAACATCGAGAACGTTCTTCCTGCATCTAACTTATCCAGTCCCGTCATAATTTTATGTTTCTATGAGATCCCCTCTCATTCATCTAAATTCCAGTGAATACAGGCCCAGTCGATCCAGTCTCTCCTCATATGTCAGTCCTGCCATCCCGGGCATCAGTCTGGTGAACCTTTGCTGCTCTCTGTCGATAGCAAGAACGTCCATGGCAGTACATGGGGAAATGTACACCGAGGAAGAGAAATGTGCTGGAGACATGGAGAGAGACGTAAGGAAAAAAATTGATAGAAAGGAGAGACTTGTATAGATGGGGAAAATTAGGTTAACGTACCAAAACAGGAATAAGAGTAATTATGGGAGTAAGAGTAAGGGTGTTAAATTGTATAAAACCTAAAAAAGGGCACAGGGATCGTGGTGCCCAGTCATTGCACTGCAGATAGCACAGTAAATTCATGGTGTCTGTAATTTTGCATGATTTCTGCATGCAGCCAGCACTAAGTGCACTGCTCATTGGCTGCACGAATCAGCAGGGGGCCTGATATCGTGGGTGGCTGGCGATACTTAAAGGCAACCTGCACCTCTTAAAGGGGAGGTGGATTGTTGCTACCAGACATGATGCAAGTCATTTGTGAACTGAATTGTGCTGTAAAATTGAAGAATGGCTGACCATGCGAGAGAGCGTGCACCAAGGCTTTCCGATAATTCACTGAAGGCCTTGGTTGAAGAGGTAGAAAGGAGAGGAGATGTCCTGTATCTGCAGGGGGGCAGGAGGCCCTCCAGGCACATGCTCTGCAGGCAGTGGGAAAACATGGCAGCGGAGATCAATGCCAGGAGTGTTGCAGGAAGACGTTTAATGATCTCACAGGAGTTGTCAAGGTCAATGAGTCTTTATCTTCAAATGTGATATCCTACCAACTGCGCCACGAGCCTCACCATTGCTCAAATCACTGCTTCCCTCCCCATCACCCATTCACCAAAATCTCTAGCAATCAGGACATAACTCTACCATTAATGTTTTACCTCACCCTCACACGCTTAGCACTGTTGCATGCAAGCCTTACACCCACATCTCCCAGCTCGGGCAGCTATGACCACACTTACTGACCCACTTCCCTCTTGCAGGAGAAACTAGCGTGTAATAGGAGGCAGAAGGATTTAACTGGAGGGGGGGAAAACAAGTGTGTGTGCGTATTTTAATACCCAGGGAGAACATGGGAAGGGGCATCGCTGTGGCCACTGGCAAGGCTGAAGCAATTGATGATGAGGATATCTATATGGGAAGCCTGCAATTTGGGATCCTTGGCTTTATAAATGAAGACAGACTTCAATGAGCCAATTCACTAAATATATTCAAAAAGGAGTTAGATGAAGTCCTTACTACTCGGGGGATCAAGGGGTATGGGGAGAAAGCAGGAATGGGGTACTGAAGTTACATGTTCAGCCATGAACTCATCGAATGGCGGTGCAGGCTCGAAGGGCCGAATGGCCTACTCCTGCACCTATTTTCTATGTTTCTATGTTTCTATGTCCTTCCTCAGATTCGGAGACCAAAACTGAACACACTATTGCAGGTGAGGCCTCACCAAGGCCCTGTACAACTGCAGTAAGACCTCCCTGCTCCTATACTTGCATCCCCTGGCTATGAAGGCCAACATGCCATTTGCCAACTTCACGTCCTGCTGCACCTGCATGCCAACCTTCAATGACTGACGTACCAGGTCTCATTGCACCTCCCCTTTTCCTAATCTGCTGCCATTTAGATAACCTGCCTTCATGTTTTTGCCACCAAAGTGGATAACCTCACATTTATCCACATTATACTGCATCTGCCATGCATTTGCCCACTCACCTATCCAAGTCACCCTGCAGCCTCTTGGCATCCTTCTTACAGCTCACACCGCCACCCAGCTTAGTGTCATCTGCAAACTTGGAGATATTACAATCAATTCCTTCATCTAAATCATTGATGTATATTGTAAATAGCTGGGGTCCCAGCACTGAGCCCTGCAGCACCCCACTAGTC
Source organism: Pristiophorus japonicus (assembly GCF_044704955.1). Lineage (NCBI taxonomy): Eukaryota > Metazoa > Chordata > Chondrichthyes > Pristiophoridae > Pristiophorus > Pristiophorus japonicus. The sequence goes on from NC_091977.1 coordinate 375,695,376, forward strand.
ACTGCCTGCCATTCTGAAAAGGACCTGTTAATCCTGACTCTCTGTTTCCTGTCTGCCAACCAGTTCTCTATCCACGTCAATACATTACCCCCAATACCATGTGCTTTAATTTTGCACACTAATCTCTTGTGTGGGACCTTGTCAAAAGCCTTTTGAAAGTCCAAATACACCACATCCACTGGTTCTCCTTTGTCCACTCTACTAGTTACATCCTCAAAAAAATTCTAGAAGATTTGTCGAGCATGATCTCCCTTTCATAAATCCATGCTGACTTGGACCGGTCCTGTCGCTGCTTTCCAAATGCGCTGCTATTTCATCTTTAATAATTGATTCCAACATTTTCCCCACTACTGATGTCAGGCTAACTGGTCTATAATTAGCTGTTTTCTCCCTCCTTTTAAAAAAAAAAAAAAGTGGTGTTACATTAGCTACCCTCCAGTCCCTAGTTACTGATCCAGAGTCAATAGAAAATGATCACCAATGCATCCACTATTTCTAGGGCCACTTCCTTAAGTACTCTGGGATGCAGACTGTCAGGCCCCGGGGATTTATTGGCCTTCAATCCAATCAATTTCCCGAACACCATTTCCTGGCTAATAAGGATTTCCTTCAGTTCCTCCTTCTCGCTAGACCCTCGGTCCCCTAGTATTTCCGGAACGTTATTTGTGTCTTCCTTAGTGAAGACAGAACCGAAGTATTTGTTCAATTGGCCTGCCATTTCTTTGTTCCCCATTATAAATCCACCTGATTCTGACTGCAAGGGACCTATGTTTGTCTTCACTAATCTTTTCCTCTTCACATATCTATCGAAGCTTTTGCAGTCAGTTTTTGTGTTCCCTGCAAGCTTCCTCTCGTACTGTATTTTCCCCCTCCTAATTAAACCCTTTTGTCTTCCTCTGCTGAATTCTAAATTTCTCCCAGTCCTCAGGTTTGCTGCTTTTTCTGGCCAGTTTATATGCCTCTTCCTTGGATTTAACACTATCCCTAATTTCCCTTGTTAGCCACAGTTGATCCACCTTCCCCGTTTTATTTTCATTCCAGACAGGGATGTACAATTGTTGAAGTTGATCCATGTGATCTTTAAATGTTTGCCATTGCCTATCCACCATCAAACCTTTAAGTATTATTCGCTAGTCTATTCTAGCCAATTCACGTCTCATACCATCAAAGTTACCTTTCCTTAAGTTCAGGACACTAGTCTCTGAATTAACTGTGTCATACTCCATCTTAATAAAGAATTCAACCATATTATGGTCACTCTTCCCCAAGGGGCCTCGCACAACAAGATTGCTAATTAGTCCTTTTTCGTTACACATCACCCAGTCTAGGATGGCCAGCCCTCTAGTTGGTTCCTCGACATATTGGTCTAGAAAACCATCCCTAATACACTCCAGGAAATCCTCCTCCACCATACTGCTACCAGTTTGGTTAGCCCAATCTATATGTAGGTTAAAGTCACGCATGATAACTGCTCTACCTTTATTGCACGCATCCCTAATTTCTTGTTTGATGCTGTCCCCAACCTCACTCCTACTGTTTGGTGGTCTGTACACAACTCCCACTCTCGTTTTCTGCCCTTTGGTATTCCGCAGCTCTACCCATACAGATTCCACATCATCCAAGCTAATGTCCTTCGTTAATCTCCATAATCCCAATTATATCATATTCATTCATAGCTGCCTGCACAAGTAATTCGTCCACCTTATTACGAATACTCCTCGCGTTGAGGCACCGAGCCTTCAGGCTTGTCTTTTTAACACTTTTTGTCCCTTTAGACTTTTGCTGTAATGTGGCCCTTTTTGATTTTTGCCTTGGGTTTCTCTGCCCTCCACTTTTGCCTTTCTTCTTTCTATCTTTTGCTTCTGCCCCCATTTTACTTCCCTCTGTCTCCCTGCATAGGTCCCCCTGCCATATTAGTTTATCCCCTCCTCAACAGCACTAGCAAACACTCCCCCTAGGATATTGGTTCCGGTCCTGCCCAGGTACTGACTGTCCGGTTTGTACTGGTCCCACCTCTCCCAGAACCGGTTCCAATGTCCCAGGAATTTGAATCCCTCCCTCCTGCACCACTCCTCAAGCCACGTATTTATTCATAGCTATCCTGCAATTCCTACTCTGACTAGCATGTGGCACTGGTAGCAATCCTGAGATTACTACCTTTTTGAGGTCCTGCTTTTTCATTTAACTCCTAGCTCCCTAAATTCAGCTTGAAGCACCTCATCTCATTTTTTACCTAATATCGTTGGTACCGATATGCACCACAACAACTGGCTGTTCACCCTCCTCCTCCAAAATGTCCTGCAGCCGCTCCAAGACATCCTTGACCCTTGCAGCAAGGAGGCAGCATGCCATCCAGCCGCAGAAATGGCCATCTATTCCCCTTACAAGAGAATCCCCTACCACTATAGCTCTCCCACTCTTTTTCCTGTCCTCCTGTGCAGCAGAGCCATTCATGGTGCCATGACCTTGGCAGCAGCTGCTGCTGCCTTCCCCTGATGAGTCATTCTCTTTCTTCCCCCCCCCCCCCCCCCCCCCCCCCCCGCCAACAGTAGCTACAAAGGTGTTTCTGTTTTGGAGGGTGATGACCGCAGGGGACCGCTGCACTACCTTCCTTCCATTGCTCTGCCTGTTGGTCACCCATTCCTTATCTGCCTGAGTAACCTTTGCCTGCGGTGTGACCAACTCACTAACGTGCTATTCACGACATCCTCAGCATCGCGGATGCTCCATAGTAAAATCCATGCGCCGCTCCAGTGCCGCAATGCGGTCTGTCAGGTGCTGCAGCAGGATACACTTCCTGTACATGTAGTCAGGGACACTGGAAGTGTCAAGAGTTCCCACAAAGCACAGGAGGAGCATGACACGCGTCTGGGCTCTCCTGCTATGACTTAACCCTTAGATTAACTGAATTTGGCAACAATATCAAAGATTACCTGCTGATTAGGAAATAAAAAGAAAAAAAGATTAAATACTCACCAATCCACCAGCCACTCATTTACCCGCTTGGCTGTGACATCACCCTTCGATTTCTTTCTACTTCTTTGTTCACCTTCTGTCCCTGCCCCAGCACCAGCTGGCCTCCTTGACGCCTCTCCGAACTCCCGCAGCTCCTTGAATTCCCGGGCCTTTTATCGGCCTCCTCGACGCCTCTCCGGACTCCTTTTTAATGGTACTTGGGGTCTTTTAGCAGATCTATGGTTAACATTTTACCAAGTTTCACTTCTTGAGTAAAGTTTCAGTTTTCTGAAGCTAAGAGCTACAAATCTGAAAGCAATGTTAGTTGCTTATGTCTTTCAGTTTATATTTGTTTATCGGGATAGTTTGTGGTCTGTTAAGACAGCTAGCTTTAAGATCAGTACTAAATGTAATGGATAATTCTGGATGATAACTTCCAACATTAAAATGTATCTGATCAGACAATACCATTTTGTAGGCCATCTTGATAGTCCCAAACTTTAAAAAAAAAACTATACTTTCATACACTTCGATTGTGTTTTGTGCTTAAAAGTAATTTCCAGCTCTAAATATTTTTCTATACCTCTAGTGTCTCCTTGGATTCATGCTTGATCAGCCTTTTCTCCTGTGTAAACTAGAAATAATCAAACTAGAGCCTACAAAGTCATCTTTCAATATCCCAACAACATGGGCCAGATCAGCTACCCACAATAGTTTAGGAAGTAGCTCCATCAAATGGGTTATACCTAGAATTATTGTTTAGCAGTGTACAAACTCGCCACTCCCAATTAAGTCATCTTTTAAGATTACTCCAGCTATCATATCTATCTAAGTACAGTAGTGAAACTTGTGTACTGGACCGACTCTCCATTCTCTTAGGTACGTGCTCTCCAATCTCTCTGAAGGTGGACCAAGTTAACGCTAGACGAGATATTTTGATTCGTAAGCTGATTTATTCCACAGTAAGCAAAATTTATAGAACACAATATGATAAGACACTTGGCATAATCGATTATAACTTTTGTTTGTGTCCTATTACAAAAATAAACCAAGAACATATGTTTCCTAGCCTGCTTCAGTGAGCCATTTTAATTAATGTGTAAGCACAAACTCTCCCTGACGAGGGCAGAGATTCTCCCCTTGCTTCTGGCCTTTTTTGACGTCTGTGTCTGACTATTATAAAAGCTCCTCTCAGTGCACACAGAGATCAAAATGTTTCCAACACTAAGGTGTGCAATGTCTTCTGAACAATCGGACATGGCCAATGATTGTGTCTTTAGAATTTTGCATCTCCCATTGTAATTACTATTCATCTCCCGATCAATCCACAGTTGACCATTGGGAAGCTACACCCTTTTAGGCAAGCTTTTGCTGGGAAACGTGTCTTCATGTAGCTCATGTCCAAATCCTTTGCATGAAGGAGGAGGGGGGGGGAAGAAGGTCAAAAAATCTTGAATCATGACAGTAACCCGCCTTCGCAGTCCAATCTAATTGTTTGTGTCTCCAGTTTAGAGTAGTTATGGAAAGGGACAAAGGAACAAGCAAAGGTGAAGATATTAGAAACATAGAAAATAGGTGCAGGAGTAGGCCATTCTGCCCTTCAGGCCTGCACCACCATTCAATATGATCATGGCTGATCATTCACCTCAGTACCCCTTCCTGCTTTCTCTCCATACCCCTTGATCCCTTTAGCCTTCAGGGCCATATCTAACTCCCTCTTGATGTCAGTTCATTAGATATATTCAACAACTCTGCGGTAGAGAATTCCACAGGTTAACAACTCTGAGTGAAGTTTCTCCTCATCTCGGTCCTAAATGGCTTACCCTTTATTCTTAGACTGTGGCCCCTGGTTCTGGACTTCCCCAATATCGGGAACATTCTTCCTGCATCTAACCCATCCAGTCTCGTCAGAATTTTATATGTTTCTATGAGATCCCCTCTCATTCATCTAAACGCCAGTGAATACAGGTCCAGTTGATCCAGTCTCTCTTCTTATGTCAGTCCTGCCATCCCAGGAATCAGTCTGGTGAACCTTCGCTGCACTCTCAATAGCAAGAATGTCCTTCCTCAGATTAGGAGACCAAAACTGAACACTATTCCAAGTGAGGCTTCACCAAGGTCCTGTACAACTGCATTAAGACCTCCCTGCTCCTATACTCAAATCCCCTGGCAGGGAAGGCCAACATGCCATTTGCTGCCTTTGCCGCCTGCTGTACCTGCATGCCAACTTTTAATGACTGATGTACCATGACACCCAGGTCTCAATCCCCTTTTCCTAATCTGCCATTCAGATAATATTCTGCCTTCCTGTTTTTGCCACCAAAGTGGATAACCTCACATTTATCCACATTATACTGCATCTGCCATGCATTTGCCCATTCGCCTAAACTGTCCAAGTCACCCTGCAGCCTCTTGGCATCCTCTTCACAGCTCACATCGCCACTCAGCTTAGTGTCACCAGCAAACTTCGAGATATTACACTCAATTTCTTCATCTAAATCATTGATGTATGTTGTAAATAGCTGGGGTCCCAGCACTGAGCCCTACGGCACCCCACTAGTCACTGCTTGCCATTCTGAGAAGGACCTGTTAATCCCTACTCTCTGCTTCTTGTCTGCCAACCAGTTCTCTATCAATTATTAAAAGATGAAATAGCAGCACATTTGGAAAGCAGTGACAGGATCGGTCCAAGTCAGCATGGATTTATGAAAGGGAAATCATGCTTGACAAATCTTCTAGAATACATTACCCCCAATACCGTGTGCTTTAATTTTGCACACTAATCTCTTGTGTGGGACCTTGTCAAAAGCCTTTTGAAAGTCTAAATACACCACATCCACTGGTTCTCCCTTGTCCACTCTACTAGTTACATCCTCAAAAAATTCTAGAAGATTTGTCAAGCATGATTTCCCTTTCATAAATCCATGCTGACTTGGACCGATCCTGTCACTGCTTGCCAAATGTGCTGCTATTTCATCTTTTAATAATTGATTCCAACATTTTCCCCACTACTGATGTCAGGCTAACTGGTCTATAATTCCCTGTTTTTTTTCTCTTCCCTCCTTTTTTAAACAGTGGTGTTACATTAGCTACCCTCCAGTCCATAGGAACTGATCCAGAGTCGATAGACTGTTGGAAAATGTCACCAATGCATCCACTACTTCTAGCGCCACTTCCTTAAGTACTCTGGGATGCAGACTATTGGGCCCTGGGGATTTATCGGCCTTTAATCCCATCAATTTCCCTAACACAATTTTCTGACTAATAAGGATATCCTTCAGTTCCTCCTTCTCACTAGACCCTCGGTCCCCTAGTATTTCCGGAAGGTTATTTGTGTTTTCCTTCGCGAAGACAGAACCTGGAAGAGGGCTAATTTCAGTGAGGTGAAAAGGTATCTGGCCCAGATAGATTGGAAACAAAGCTTGGCAGGTACAACAGTAAATGAGCAATGGGAAGCCTTCAAAGAAGAGATAGTTTGGGTACAGAATAGATACATTCCTGTACAGGGCAAAGGACGGGTATCTAAAGCTAGAGCTCCCTGGATGATTAAAGATGTAAAGATTAAAATGAAACAGAAAAAGGAGGCTTCTGATAAATGTCAGTCATAATATACTAATCAAGCAGAATACAGAGTGCAGAGAAGAACTGAACCAGGAAATAAGAGGGGAAAGAGACTCTATGGAAAAGCTTAATGGCTAATATAAAAACAAACACATCTTTTATAAACATATAAATAGTCAAAAGAAGGGTGGGAGCTGATTAGGGACCAAAAAATAGATAATCTTGTGGATACACAGGGTACATGGCTGAGGTACTAAATGCATCCTTTGCATCTGTCTTCACTAAAGAAGGGGTTGCTGCCAATGTCACAGTAAAGCAGGAGGTAGTAGAGAAATTGGATAGGATAAAAAGAGGTGAAGAGGAGATACCGAAAAGGTTGGCAGTGCTCAAAGTAGAAAAGTCACCCAGCTCTGATGGGCTGCACCCGAGGTAGTTGAGAGAAGTAAGCGTGGAAATAGCAGAGGCCCTAGCTTAAAATCTTTCAAACCTCCTTGGAGTGGTGCCAGAGGACTGGAAGGTTGCAAATATTACATCGCTGTTCAAAAAGGGGCATGAGATAAACCTCTCAGTCCACATTTTTGTCTTTAAAAGTTTCCCCACCGCTGACATTGGGTTGACTGCAAGGTTTATTTTCTTGTTCCTGAGTTAGTGTTCATGTTCATGCGAGTAATAACTCTACACACAGTTAAGATTTTGTGTACAGATTGATATTTAAGCTTTAGCTACTCAGTTAACATAGTGCAGCATCTTCATAGAGGCTAGAATTTCTAAATTAGATTAAAATAAATGATTACAGGAATATTTATTTTAATAAGTAAACTGCACCCTTTTGGGATAAGATTCAACTAATCTCCATATTAATGCAAAATTATATGCATCAGTAATGGTTTAATTAAAAAAAATTGTTTTTTTTTTAAAGAGGTGTTTTTGAGCAACTTGAACATTAAACTTACAGTACCAAAAAAAAAACAGTTACTGAATTGGTAGCGAGCAGTAGCTAATAGTGCACATTTCTATTATTTATTGCAGGTCTGCTGCAAAGTCATCCAGCACCTGAAGTAGGAGAAGATGCAGTTGCAACTGCTGTTCTCGGAGGTGGAATGACAAATGAAGAGCGAGAAGAGCTGACAAACGAACTTGCTAAGGTAAGGAATGACCAGATTGGAAGGTGATGGAAGTTTATTTTGTTCTCAGTGTTGGGAAGATCTTATATCATTTGGATTTTGTCAAGTGGCCTCCATCTCTGCAAATTCTGAAAATGCACTTTTCTTGTTGCCAAGTGTATTATCAGTGATGTTCGATCTACAATGTAGTCCAAGAAAACATCACCTTTTTGTGAGCTTCATCTATAAAGCTGTCTTTTATATAGTACTCTATTACTTTAGGTAAGATGGACAAGTGGGGCATTGATTTGGAGAATTAACGTGCAGGGCTATAGCAATGGTGAAATGCAATGTTTGTTCCACTTCCATCCCCATCCAAACTTCACAATTTTGATGTGTCTTGCTGCTCTGAGGAGGCGCTGAGTGGATAAGTTGCCACTGCCACAAAAGATAAGAATTAGATGGGGAGTAATCACCTGCTTTGAGAATAAGGTGTCCCTAGAAATCAGTGCCTGACTAATGTATGAAAAAAAAAGTTGCAAGTATAGATTCCAGAGCATATTACCAAGTGATTTATATATTTTTATTAAAAGTACAGATCATTTATGTATACCACTGGTAATTAAAAAGCTGAAGTTTTGAGCAAGCTACTTGAAGAATAAACCTACAGTACCTAAGGAGCAAAGGAGACAGACACTGAGAATCTGGAGCAAAAACTAGAGCAGCCAGCGGTTGAACAAGGAGCAGAGACCTGAAGTGGACCACCAGCTGGCCCACAACCAGCAAGTGAATTTGGGCTTGGATTCCAAAGGTTATGGAAACAATAGCAGCAAAACTATTATCATTGTGTGGGCAGCAATATCTAGAGAAGAACCAGCAGCCGAGGCACAAGAAATGGTTTGTCATTTTATCTTGATTAATACAGAAGCTGTGTGTATTTGCTCTAAACTGTTTACTGTAATGACCAACTATATATCTCTTGTTCACTGCCTGCTGCTGATTCTTGGCTGCAGAATCGTGCAGCGCTAGGAGTACTGCTTAAGAGTGGCATTGGTAGCCAAGCATTTGATGCAACACAAAAATAAAGGCACTGCAACAAAAGACTAACATTTTTGTACTTTATCTCTTGCGGTTCTAAAATATCTAGAATTAAAATGGAAACACTTATTTTCTTGCCCACTTTGTGCCTCCATTTTAAGAGACTAATTGTTTGTGGGATCCGGATCTGGTTGGTTTGAAAATCTGTTAAGACCGAGGCTCTGTTGTAGGCTAATTAAATTATACATTGCAAAAATATTAGAAGACCAAAAAGATATGGAAACACCTGTCAACCCCATCGGCATAATAAGTTTGGTATGATCCAATATGGAATTAAATTGTGTTTAGATAGTGCCTTTCATGTTCTCAATGTTCTAAACTGCTTTATAATTAATAGTTCACTTCTGAAGTACATTCACTGTTGTACTGATGATTTCAGCAGCCAATTTGTGGACAGCAAGGTCGCACAAACAGTGGTTAAGAGAGATCAGATAATCTGCTTTTGGGTTTTGGTGTTGGTTGATAAACTCAGACTTCAGTGGTCTTTGGGCTGACTTGAGAATTCTCAGGTTTTTAGTTGTGGCTGGAGTTCTGTCCATGGGTGTACTAGAAATGTCTCATCCATGTGCAGTATTACGCTAAGGTTTACAAAAGAATGTTTCATCTTAAAGTCCAACTGCTTAATAATCTTGCAAGAAATGGGTTTTAAGAAGGGTATTTCAATACTTTGTAGGGTGATTCTATCTTTTAAAAATATTGTATTGTGCTGTACCCACAAATATGTGGGCGACTCTTGGGCATAAAAATTGTTTCTGGGAGCAGGGAATGATCCTTGTATCGGAACTGGTGGGCTTGAGGCAGACCCGATCTTGGCGCTTGGCAGCTAACCGGCGAATCGTATTTGAATTTTGGACCGCTGCATTGCCACCAGCGGCCCTTGGATAGGTCGTGGAAGGGGTTGGTGATTGGAGAGACGACAGAGCTGCGGCCGGCAATCGTATTCATGCAAGGTTTTTTTAAAAATGTGCTTTCGGTGGCATTTCAGGACCGCTGGTTAGGCTGTAAGTAGACCTGCCCAGCACCAGCAGTGTTCAGGACAAATCAGTTTCAGGAAAGGGGACCTGAAATAGGCCTTGAGGCCCATTGTATATATAAATAATGCCTGCTTCAAGCATGGGCTCTGGGTGCCTCTTTTTTTCTTTTCAACACATTTTAATGGGGAAGGTGGGTTGAGGTGGTGGGGGGGGGGGGGTACCCCGAAGTGGTCAGGAAACCCGGAAGAACAGGTTTCCCATAGGCCCTGCCAAATTTAATGACGGGGCCTGATTTGCATTCGGACCCTCTGCTTCCCACCTGCCGCCAGCCAGATTGAGAGCCAGATAGCTCCAGGCGGGTAGGCACACGGCACTAGGAAGCACTGGAGGGAGGGATTGCATGTTGGTTGGAGGAGCAGGGGGCGGGGTGTATTAGCAATTGTGGGCCAGGACCAGCACAGCATGAGGAGTGCGGGGGGGCGGCGGGGTTCTCCCTCCAGAACATTGTGATCACTGGCTGGCTGGAGCAGCGGGGGTGGAGGCATCCCCAGAACATTGCGGGGTATGCAAAACAATACGATCACGGGCCTGCTGAAGAAGCGGGGATGGGGACTCTCCATGGACCGGCCAGAGGAGGAATGGGCATGGGCCTCCAGAACATTGCGATCACGGGGAGCTGTGGGCCAGGTGGGGGAATCTTCAGAAGCCTGCAAGCCGAACAGAGGAGCAGGGGGGAGAAAAAAAGGCAGACTTGTCTTTGTATAGCGCCTGTTATGACCACCAGACGTCACAAAGTGCTTTACAGCCAATAGAAACATAGAAAATAGGTGCAGGAGTAGGCCATTCGGCCCATCGAGCCTGCACCACCATTCAATAAGATCATGGCTGATCATTCCCTCAGTACCCCTTTCCTGCTTTCTCTCCATACCTCATGATCCCCTTAGCCGCAAGGGCCATATCTAACTCCCTCTTGAATATATCCAATGAACTGGCATCAACAACTCTCTGCGGAAGGGAATTCCACAGGTTAACAACTCTGAGTGAAGAAGTTTCTCCTCATCTCAGTCTTAAATGGCCTACCCCTTATCCTAAGACTGTGTCCCTTGGTTCTGGAGTTCCCCAACATTGGGAACATTCTACCCGCATCTAACTTGTCTCGTCCCGTCCCGTCATAATCTTATATGTTTCTATGAGATCCCCTCTCATCCTTCTAAACTCCAGTGAATAAAGGCCCAGTTGATCCAATCTCTCCTCATATGTCAGTCCAACCATCCCGGGAATCAGTCTGGTGAACCTTCGCTGCGCACTCAATAGCAAGTATGTCCTTCCTCAGATTAGGAAACCAAAATTAAACACACTATTCCAGGTGAGGCCTCACCAAGGCCCTGTACAACTGCAGTAAGACCTCCCTGCTCCTATACTCAAATCCCCTAGCTCTGAAGGCCAATATAACATTTGCTGCCTTCACCGCCTGCTGTACCCTGTATGTCAACTTTCAATGACTGATGAACCATGACACCCAGGTCTCGTTGCACCTCTCCTTTTCCTAATCTGCTGCCATTGAGATAATATTCTGTCTTCACGTTTTTACCCCCAAAGTGGATAACATCACATTTATCCAGATTGTACTACATGTGCCATGCATTTGCTCACTCACCTAACCTGTCCAAGTCACCCTGCAGCTTCCTAGCATCCCCCTCACAGCTCACATTGCCACCCAGTTTAGTGTCACCTGCAAACTTGGAGATATTACACTTAATTCCTTCATCCAAATCATTGATGTATATTGTAAAGAGCTGGGGTCCCAGCACTGAGCCCTGCGGCACTTCACTAGTAACTGACTGCCATTCTGAAAAGGACCCATTTATCCCGACTCTCTGCTTCCTATCTGCCAATCCGTTCTCTATCCACGTCAGTATATTACCCCCGTCTGTGCTTTGATTTTGCACACCAATCTCTCGTGTGGGACCTTGTCAAAAGCCTTTTGAAAGTCTAAATACACCACATCTACTGATTCTCTCTTGTCCACTCTAATAGTTATATCCTCAAAAAAATTTCAGAAGATTTGTACTTTTTGGAATGTAGTCACTGTTGTAATGTGGGAAACATGGCAGCCAATTTGTGCAGAGCAAGCTCCCACAAACAGCAATGTGATAATGACCAGATAATCTGTTTTTGTTACGTTAATTGAGGGAAAATATTGGCCAGGACACCCTATTGGCCAGGCTAACTCCCCTGCTCTTATTCAAAATAGTGCCATGGGATTTTTTTATGTCCACCTGAGAGAGCACGTCTCAGTCGATTTAACATCTCATCCGAAAGACAGCACCTCTGACAGTGCAGCACTCCCTCAGCACTGCACTGGAGTGTCAATCTAGATTTATGTACTTGAGTCTCTGGAGTAGGACTTGAACCCACAACCTTCTGACTCAAGGTGAGGATGCTATGCACCGAGTTACAATTGACACATTGGGTGCCAAGGAGCAGCTGGGTAAAGGGGGTCAGATCAGGGGCTGGGAACAGCACGGAGAGCCGTAAGAACAAGGGGGAAAGCCTAATTGAAGGGGGTCTCTGAACATGGTGGCATGTGTAGGGCGTGGACCCTGGATCCAGGATTTCCCCCCTCCCCTGGCTGGGAAGTCTCAAACAAGGGGTTACAGTCTCAGGATATGGGGTAGGAAATTTAGGACTGAGATGAGGAGAAATTTTTTCACTGAGGGTGGTGAACCTGTGGAATTCTCTACCACAGAAGGCTGTGGAGACCAAGTCACTGAATATATTTGAGAGAGATAGATAGATAGATTTCTAGAAACAAAAGGCATCATAGAAACATAGAAACATAGAAAATAGGTGCAGGAGTAGGCCATTCGGCCCTTCTAGCCTGCACCGCCATTCAATGAGTTCATGGCTGAACATTCAACTTCAGTACCCCATTCCTGCTTTCTCGCCATATCCCTTGATCCCCCTAGTAGTAAGGACCTCATCTAACTCCTTTTTGAATATATTTAGTGAATTGGCCTCAACAACTTTCTGTGGTAGAGAATTCCACAGGTTCACCACTCTCTGGGTGAAGAAGTTCCTCTGCATCTCGGTCCTAAATGGCTTACCCCTTATCCTTAGACTGTGACCTCTGGTTCTGGACTTCCCCAACATTGGGAACATTCTTCCTGCATCTAACCTGTCTAACCCCGTCAGAATTTTAAATGTTTCTATGAGGTCCCCTCTCATTCTTCTGAACTCCAGTGAATACAAGCCCAGTTGATCCAGTCTTTCTTGATAGGTCAGTCCCGCCATCCCGGGAATCAGTCTGGTGAACCTTCGCTGCACTCCCTCAATAGCCAGAATGTCCTTCCTCAGGTTAGGAGACCAAAACTGTACACAATACTCCAGGTGTGGCCTCACCAATGCCCTGTACAACTGCAGCAACACCTCCCTGCCCCTGTACTCAAATCCCCTTGCTATGAAGGCCAACATGCCATTTGCTTTCTTAAAACCGCCTGCTGCACCTGCATGCCAACCTTCAATGACTGATGTACCATGACACCCAGGTCTCTTTGCACCTCCCCTTTTCCTAATCTGTCACCATTCAGATAATAGTCTGTCTCTCTGTTTTTACCACCAAAGTGGATAACCTCACATTTATCCACATTATACTTCATCTGCCATGCATTTGCCCACTCACCTAACCTATCCAAGTCGCTCTGCAGCCTCACAGCATCCTCCTCGCAGCTCACACTGCCACCCAACTTAGTGTCATCTGCAAATTTGGAGATACTACATTTAATCCCCTCATCTAAATCATTAATGTACAGTGTAAACAGCTGGGGCCCCAGCACAGAACCTTGCGGTACCCCACTAGTCACTGCCTGCCATTCTGAAAAGTACCCATTTACTCCTACTCTTTGCTTCCTGTCTGACAACCAGTTCTCAATCCATGTCAGTACACTACCCCCAATCCCATGTGCTCTAACTTTGCACATCAATCTCTTGTGTGGGACCTTGTTGAACGCCTTCTGAAAGTCCAAATATACCACATCAACTGGTTCTCCCTTGTCCACTCTACTGGAAACATCCTCAAAAAAATTCCAGAAGATTTGTCAAGCATGATTTCCCTTTCACAAATCCATGCTGACTTGGACCTATCATGTCACCTCTTTCCAAATGCACTGCTATGACATCCTTAATAATTGATTCCATCATTTTACCCACTACCGATGTCAGGCTGACCGGTCTATAATTCCCTGTTTTCTCTCCCTCCTTTTTTTAAAAAGTGGGGTTACATTGGCTACCCTCCACTCGATAGGAACTGATCCAGAGTCAATGGAATGTTGGAAAATGACTGTCAATGCATCCACTATTTCCAAGGCCACCTCCTTAAGTACTCTGGGATGCAGTCCATCAGGCCCTGGGGATTTATCGGCCTTCAATCCCATCAATTTCCCCAACACAATTTCCCGGCTAATAAGGATTTCCCTCAGTTCCTCCTCCTTACTAGACCCCCCGACCCCTTTTATAACTGGAAGGTTGTTCGTGTCCTCCTTCGTGAATACCGAACCAAAGTACTTGTTCAATTGGTCCGCCATTTCTTTGTTCCCCGTTATGACTTCCCTTGATTCTGACTGCAGGGGACCTACGTTTGTCTTTACTAACCTTTTTCTCTTTACATATCTATAGAAACTTTTGCAATCCGTCTTAATGTTCCCTGCAAGCTTCTTCTCGTACTCCATTTTCCCTGCCCTAATCAAACCCTTTGTCCTCCTCTGCTGAGTTCTAAATTTCTCCCAGTCCCCAGGTTCGCTGCTATTTCTGGCCAATTTGTATGCCACTTCCTTGGCTTTAATACTATCCCTGATTTCCCTTGATAGCCACGGTTGAGCCACCTTCCCTTTTTTATTTTTATGCCAGACAGGAATGTACAATTGTTGTAGTTCATCCATGCGGTCTCTAAATGTCTGCCATTGCCCATCCACAGTCAACCCCTTAAGTATCATTTGCCAATCCATCCCAGCCAATTCATGCCTCATACCTTCAAAGTTAGCATCAAGGGGTATGGGGAAAAAGCAGCAATATGGTGTTAAGATAGAGGATCAGCCATGATCATATTGAATAGTGGTGCAGACTCGAAGGGCCAAATAGCCAATCCGCTGTCAGGAGGCGGGTTGGCTATTTTCTGTGTTTCTATGTAAGTGTAAAGGCACTCGCACCCTGTATCCAGCAGTCCTTGCTTTGCATTTGCTGGCGGGTTTCACGAGGCTTGCAAAACCCAACCAGCTAAATTCAAATTCAAAATGGAGGTTAAATCCGAGGCTTCCAGCCTCATTATTATATTTAAATAGACATCCCGCCTCCTGGCAGCGGATTGGCTATTGGCTATTGGCTGCTTGCACCTATCCCGCCTCTGTTAAAACCGAAAGTAGGCAGGTTGGAGATGGGTCCAGGTTGGGACTCAGATTTTCAACACTTGTACTGCCCTATGCTTCCAACCCACGAGCAACACTAAGACATCCAGTCGAGAATGGTGAGAGAGAATCATGCAACTAACGTGAAGATTTCCATGATCGACCATAGGGGAGCTCACCATGAGTGCAAGAGTCAACGTGGGAGTGTTTTCAGCCAAAAGTGCTGAGTGGATGATCCTACTGGGCTTCCTGCCATGGTCCTCATCATTACAGATGGCAATGTCCAGCCAATTCATTTCTCAACACATGACATTAAGAAATGGCTGAGTGCACTGAACACATCAAAGATTATGGGGCCCTGGCAACATCCCAGGTGTAGTACTGAAGAACTGTGCGCCAGAACTAGCTGCTCTCCTAGCCAAACTGTTCCAGTACAGTGAAGACACCAGCTTCTACTCTCCTGATCACCACCGACTGCTACCCACCCTTCCCAATCACTGCTACCCTCCCTCACAATCGCCCTGCCTCCCGATCACTCCCTTCCCATTCGCTTCTCTTCCCAATAGCTCTCCCTCCCTATCTGCTGCCATTGCAGCAGCCCGATCTTCGAGTTCTCTTTTCTCTGGCGAGTTGCCTGGGGATGTCCACAGTTCACTGATTCAACGTTAATGAAGCCCTCGGCCCAATATTATGGGCAACTCTAGCCTCTCCTGCCAGGTTCAGGGATTGTCCATTTTTAGGTGTGTTCTGTAAACTTCGATAAATCTAACCTGGCCAACTATTGCACTATCAGCCTCTTCCGAATCATCAGTAAAGTGATGGAAGGAGCCTTTTATAATGCCATCAAGCAACACCTACTTGGCGATAACCTGATCAGTTTGGTTTCTCCAGAACCACTCAGCACAACATAGCCTTTATCCAGACATGGACGCCAGAGCTGAATCCCAAAAGGTGAGTCATTGCCTTCAATATCAAGGCGGCACTCCTCTGAGTACAGCAACAAGGAGCTCAAGCAAAATTGAGCTCAATGCAGGTCAAAGTGAAAACCCTTCAGTGGCTGGAGTCATGCCTGACGCACAGGAATATGGTTGTGGCTTTTAGATGTCCGTCATCACAGCCCCAGGATATTACTGTGTCAGCCATTTGTCCCCAGATATAATTTGGGTTCAGGCATACTGAATTAGACATGGTTACACATAGATTTTGGAATAAATATATGTAATGTTTATTTTAGACTTCAAGCATACCAGCAAAGCAGCAACATTTCATATTCCACTAAGGCAACCATACTAATTCAGGACAAAATGATAAAATGATCATGGGCCAGAATTTGATGCCAATAACGGCAAGGCTAATGGTGCTTGCCATTATTCAAAACTCGCGCTGGTGTCGCAACCAGAGGCGTTACACACCGGGTGCAGCTCTTCTGGGCGGTGCTGCAAAACTGGACCAAGGATCGCTGCGGGACACTGGAGGCTGACCGCCCGGCAAGACGCCTCCATGCCGCCATTGCTGCTGCTCCGGGGCGAAAGAAGGAGCAGAGAAGACTGATGATCCAGCCCAAAGCATCTGCAAAGGATACAAATAGACTAAGTGAATGGGCAGTAAGGTGAGAGATGGAATATAATGTAAGGAAATGTGAGGTTATTCACTTTAGTGGGAAGAATAGAAAAACAGAATATTTTTTATGGTGAGAAACTTAAATGTTGCTGTTCAGAGAGATTTGGGTGTCCTTGTGCAAGAAACACAGAAAGCTAGCATGCAGTTACAGCAAGCAATAAGGAAGGCAAATGGTATGTTGTCCTTTTTATTGCAAGGGGATTGGAGTATAAGAGTAAGGAAGTCTTGCTACAATTTTACAGGGCCTTGGTGAGACCACACCTGGAGTAATGCACAGTTTTGGCCTCCTTATTTAAGGAAGGAAATACTTACCTTGGAGGTGGTACAACAGAGGTTCACTAGATTGATTCCTGGGATGAGAGGTCTGTCTTATGCTGAGCGATTATATGTAGAATGGGCCTATACTCTCTGGGGTTTAGAAGAATGAGAGGTGATCTCATTGAAACATAAGATTCTGAAGGGGATTGATAGGGTAGATGTTGAGAGGTTGTTTCCCCTGGCTGGAGTGGGTAGAACTAGGGGGCACAGTCTCTGGATAAGGGGTAGGCCATTTAAGACAGATGAGGAGGAATTTATTCACTAAGTTGTAAATCTTTGGAATGCTCTGCCCCAGAGGGCTGTGGATGCTGAGTCTCTGAATATATTCAAGGCTGAGATAGATTTTTGGAGTCTAGGGGAATCGGGATACAGAGATCGAGCGGGAAAGCGGAATTGAGATCAACGATCATCCATGATATTGAATGGTGGAACAGGTTCAAGGGCCTGTAAGGCCTACTCCTGCTCCTATTTCCTATGTTCTTGTGTTCTTAAATAGTCATGAGAAATATCAGAAGGACCCATAAGCAATGAGCTAGGAGTTGGCCGGAATTTTCCTTACTGAGTCGGGCCATGTGGTTGGGTCGGAACCACGTTGTTCTTATGATCCCGCTCCTCAGAGCGACTTTCAGTTAATGGAGCCTATTAAGGCAGACATGCGCAATTCCCAACACTATTAAATGGTGCGGGTTGTCATCATCATCATCATCATGATAACGTCATCGATGACTTCCAGCGATAATTAATAGTCTTGGCCACATCACATTTAAAGGTTCATCTAGGAGTGTGCAGGGAGGGTATTGCAGGATAATATTGCACTCACTTCAAAACATGACCTCAAAAACGGAGGGCTACATCCAGGTTAGACCAATATGTCGAGGAACCAACTAGGGGGGAGGCCATCTTAGACTGGGTGTTGTGTAATGAGAGAGGATTAATTAGCAATCTCGTTGTGCGAGGCCCCTTGGGGAAGAGTGACCATAATATAGTGGAATTCTGCATTAGGATGGAGAATAAAACAGTTAATTCAGAGACCATGGTCCAGAACTTAAAGAAGGCTAACTTTGATGGTATGAGGCGTGAATTGGCTGGGATGGATTGGCGAATGATACTTAAGGGGTTGACTGTGGATGGGCAATGGCAGACATTTAGAGACCGCATGGATGAACTACAACAATTGTACATTCCTGTCTGGCATAAAAATAAAAAAGGGAAGGTGGCTCAACCGTGGCTATCAAGGGAAATCAGGGATAGTATTAAAGCCAAGGAAGTGGCATACAAATTGGCCAGAAATAGCAGCGAACCTGGGGACTGGGAGAAATTTAGAACTCAGCAGAGGAGGACAAAGGGTTTGATTAGGGCAGGGAAAATGGAGTATGAGAAGAAGCTTGCAGGGAACATTAAGACGGATTGCAAAAGTTTCTATAGATATGTAAAGAGAAAAAGGTTAGTAAAGACAAACGTAGGTCCCCTGCAGTCAGAATCAAGGGAAGTCATAACGGGGAACAAAGAAATGGCGGACCAATTGAACAAGTACTTTGGTTCGGTATTCACGAAGGAGGACACGAACAACCTTCCGGTTATAAAAGGGGTCGGGGGGTCTAGTAAGGAGGAGGAACTGAGGGAAATCCTTATTAGCCGGGAAATTGTGTTGGGGAAATTGATGGGATTGAAGGCCGATAAATCCCCAGGGCCTGATGGACTGCATCCCAGAGTACTTAAGGAGGTGGCCTTGGAAATAGTGGATGCATTGACAGTCATTTTCCAACATTCCATTGACTCTGGATCAGTTCCTATCGAGTGGAGGGTAGCCAATGTAACCCCCTTTTTTTAAAAAAGGAGGGAGAGAGAAAACAGGGAATTATAGACCGGTCAGCCTGACATCGGTAGTGGGTAAAATGATGGAATCAATTATTAAGGATGTCATAGCAGTGCATTTGGAAAGAGGTGACATGATAGGTCCAAGTCAGCATGGATTTGTGAAAGGGAAATCATGCTTGACAAATCTTCTGGAATTTTTTGAGGATGTTTCCAGTAGAGTGGACAAGGGAGAACCAGTTGATGTGGTATATTTGGACTTTCAGAAGGCGTTCGACAAGGTCTCACACAAGAGATTGATGTGCAAAGTTAGAGCACATGGGATTGGGGGTAGTGTGCTGACATGGATTGAGAACTGGTTGTCAGACAGGAAGCAAAGAGTAGGAGTAAATGGGTACTTTTCAGAATGGCAGGCAGTGACTAGTGGGGTACCGCAAGGTTCTGTGCTGGGGCCCCAGCTGTTTACACTGTACATTAATGATTTAGATGAGGGGATTAAATGTAGCATCTCTAAATTTGCGGATGACACTAAGTTGGGTGACAGTGTGAGCTGCGAGGAGGATGCTGTGAGGCTGCAGAGCGACTTGGAAAGGTTTCGGTGAGTGGGCAAATGCATGGCAGATGAAGTATAATGTGGATAAATGTGAAGTTATCCACTTTGGTGGTAAAAACAGAGAGACAGACTATTATCTGAATGGTGACAGATTAGGAAAAGGGGAGGTGCAAAGAGACCTGGGTGTCGTGGTACATCAGTCATTGAAGGTTGGCATGCAGGTGCAGCAGGCGGTTAAGAAAGCAAATGGCATGTTGGCCTTCATAGCAAGGGGATTTGAGTGCAGGGGCAGGGAGGTGTTGCTACAGTTGTACAGGGCATTGGTGAGGCCACACCTGGAGTATTGTGTACAGTTTTGGTCTCCTAACCTGAGGAAGGACATTCTTGCTATTGAGGGAGTGCAGCGAAGGTTCACCAGACTGATTCCCGGGATGGCGGGACTGACACATCAAGAAAGACTGGATCAACTGGGCTTGTATTCACTGGAGTTCAGAAGAATGAGAGGGGACCTCATAGAAACATTTAAAATTCTGACGGGGTTAGACAGGTTAGATGCAGGAAGAATGTTCCCAATGTTGGGGAAGTCCAGAACCAGGGGTCACAGTCTGAGGATAAGGGGTAAGCCATTTAGGACCGAGATGCGGAGGAACTTCTTCACCCAGAGAGTGGTGAACATGTGGAATTCTCTACCACAGAAAGTTGTTGAGGCCAATTCACTAAATATATTCAAAAAGGAGTTAGATGAGGTCCTTACTACTAGGGGGATCAAGGGGTATGGCGAGAAAGCAGGAATGGGGTACTGAAGTTGAATGTTCAGCCATGAACTCATTGAATGGCGGTGCAGGCTAGAAGGGCCGAATGGCCTACTCCTGCACCTATTTTCTATGTTTCTATGACTCCCTACATATTCTTGTGGAGGAGTCAGAGCATGCAGGAAGGTCCTTTTCCCTGCTGATGGACGGAAGAGACCTCTCTAAGAGACCAAAAGAGCCTGGTTCCAAATAGCTGAGTAGGTAACCAGCAGGAATATGGTGAGGTGAACCTGCAAGTGATTCAATGATCTCAAGTTCAGGAAAGGCGAGAGCAAAGGCCAACTCTCATTCACCCTGCTGCGCCTATCACCACATCCCCATTACTCTGCCTTCCCAAGCCTGCTCTTGCACATCATCACTCACACCAACATGCCTTGAATGTCCACCCATCCCCCTTTCTCTATGTACATACTCACATCCCCCTCTGACTCCCCACCCTTCATACTCTCCCTCAGCGTAATGCAATCATACCAAGTTATACCACACAAAGCCATTTGGCATTGGCACCAGACTCCTCATAGTCACCCTCTGCAGATGTAACCCACCATTCCTTGCACTCATGCCATCACTCACTCAAACTTCTCTTTCCCTCTTTGCAGGAGAAATGAGTGCACAACAGCAGTGATGGGTGGGGGGGTGGGTACCGGAAGTGGCCCTCCATCCTTCTCCACTTTAGCTACTGCAGAGGAGGTTGCCCTGCAGGTCTCGAGTCACGGAGCTGCTGGCAGTGGGAGACAGTGAGAGTGGGACCTCTCGGCAACCTGATGACAGAATTACATCTCATACACCCATATGGCACACAGCAGCCACTCATATATGGTGTTAATGTCAGCAGCCAGTGAATGTTTGTTATGTGCATAATGATATAGTTACCCATCCTTAACATGATCTCTAAATCATCTCTTTATTCTACTCTTCTACAGATCCATCAAGAGCCTCCAGCCTCTGAGGGTGCACAGTCACCAGACCCAAGTGCTCCCAGCACCACTGCAGATACACACACCTCAGTGGGTCCTATGCGAGATAGAGTAGTGTTGTCACCTAGTGTCTCACCAGTCACAAGTAAGCAAGAGCAGATA
Organism: Pristiophorus japonicus; assembly: GCF_044704955.1. Classification (NCBI taxonomy): domain Eukaryota; kingdom Metazoa; phylum Chordata; class Chondrichthyes; family Pristiophoridae; genus Pristiophorus; species Pristiophorus japonicus. The sequence goes on from NC_091977.1 coordinate 375,716,663, forward strand.
ATGGAGACGGGGACAGCGGTGGAGCCTTCTCGTCGGAGGGTGCAGAACCCTGCCAGCTCTGCTCAGATGCATGCAGATGTTGAGTCTTGAAGGGCCATGGGGAAAGAGGGTGATCTTGGAGGTACAAGAAGAAGTGCAGATGGCTCTCTCAGGTTTATCGGCCGCCATGTATGCAAATGTACAGAGAATGAATGAGTCCATCTCCAACATGAGCACCACCATTTTGCAGGCGATGGCGATGGTATGCTCTTCCATGCAACGAATGGCCACCTGCATGGAACAGCTACTCACATGAGCACATGCTATCCATGGAGAGCAGATGGCAGAAGCTTGTAAACTTCCTCAAGGAGGGATGTAAATGTAGATGTGGGTTCACATGGCCCCGCTGCTGTGCAGCAAAGTGCTTCCTCAAATCACAATGGCCAAGACTGCCCCTGCATAGTTGCAGGAGCAGCAGATTTTGGCGGGGCCATCACAAGCTACAAAACCCAGAGAATGTCCGCCAAACGTGTCTACGCAGTTGCAGCAGGGAAGTGAGCAGGCTGCCCCTACCTCTGCTGAAGCTACAGGGGTTGCACCTCATATGAGCATGCCAAATGAAAAATGCCACAGAAGTAGATGCACAAGGGTAAGCATATGGGTATTTAAAGAAGTGTTATTGTTAACATTCCGTCAATGCTATGACACATACAAAACTCTTTATTTTCACCACTCTCTGCTAATTGCCATTTTTGTCTGCTACTTTGGAAGTGGCTTAGTGAGTTGGTGTGAATAGTGAGACCCAATGTTGCCTCCAGCAATGGGGATCAGTGTGAAAGGAATGGATTGGTGAATTTAGGGATGCTTTATGGTGTTGATGAGGATGTGGGGGAGGGGTGGGTGGGGTGGGGTGGGCAGTGGAGAGAACCTGATGCAGCATATGGCAGCCATATGGGGATAATTAAGGAAATTAAGTAAATCTGGCTGCCATGAGGTCATCCCTAGCCTCATGGGCAATAATGTGCTCTGGTGCTGGCATCTGGAACTCCAGTTCCTCTTGCTTCTCCTCTTCCAGCTGATGCTGCTGCTCCTCATCCTCCTCCTCTGAAGAGGGTGTGCGCTCTACACCATGCCCCTCATGCAGCTGTAATCCTCATTACTGCACCAAAGGCCGACGATTCTGGGACGCTGGCTGGTGCGTGCTGAAGGGCTTCTTCTGAAGCATATCTTCAGCATGTTTATTGTTTGCTCTATGACGCAACTGGTGGACATGTGGCTTTCATTATAGCGCTCCCGAGTCTCATTGCTTGGCCTCCTGAAGGGTGTCATGACCACATCTTCAGTGGATAGCCCTTGTCTCGAGGCAGCCAGCCGGTAAGTGTGTTTGGCGGTGCGAAGAGCTGAGGGAGGGTGTACTGGCACAGAACGGCAACTGCGAGATTCTGCAGATCTCGAATGAGCCAAAGGCGAAGAAGTTGCGGACAATGGTGACTGACAGCTACTGGCAAGGCGTGTTCACCAGCTCCTCTGGGCTGCAGGTCTTGCAAATCTCAGCGATAACCTGGTGTGATAGCCCGAGCTTCCTTTGGCAGTGCTTTTCAACCATGTTGAGGAAGCTCATCCTCTGCCTGTATACCCTGTGTTGGGGGTATTGCCTCTGGCGCGGTGCAGCCCTGCGCTGGTGCCCTCTGTCCTGCAGAGCATCAAATCATTGAGGAGAAGGTTGTTGGTGCTCGTACTGGTGTTGAGGCTCATCCTGGTCTGATTCTGAGGACCAAGGTGAGACATTATAGACAGCTCCCATGAGATCAGAAGAGCAATCTGTCGATTGTGATAGTAGCAATGTCGTGAGAGTGGCTTCCGAGTTTGCAGAAAAGACTTACAAACTCTAGACACCTATATATGCACAGTGATTATATAAAAGGACATTTTCTGGTCCTTCTGAGCAAGGCCTGGGAGAAGCTTGGAGGGAGAGGTGGGGGGGGGGTGGTGAAGATCGGGAATTGGAGGGGGTGGAGAGGGGAGATCAGGAATTTGGTGGGGGTAGGGTAAAGAGAGCACAGTGGGGATGGCGGAAGAACATAATTCAGTTCTAAAGTAGGGGTTGAGAGTGAGAACGTGATCCAGATGGTAAGACAAGACGAAATCAGGAAGTCACAACATGGTCACTAGTCACTTCATACCCAATCAACCTGTTAACAATCTGTGACCCACACACAATGTCCCATCTGTGGTGGGGGTTGGGGGAGGAGGGTGATGGTCAGGAACTTGTTGGGGTGGAGAAGGTCATGAATCTGTAGGGGAGGAACGTGGGCAGGGGGAGAAGGAGACAGTTTGGAGATGGGGGAAGGTGGTCAGGAACTTGGGTGGTGGGGACAGGAACCTCTTTGGAGGGTGGGAGAAGGTCTTCACCTGTGAGAGTGAGCCCTGTCTGTTCTAAGTGAGCAATGTTTTGTCTGGAGTTGGCAGTCAGAATGGCTTGAATTACAGTTTGCAAAGAGAAACTGCCGCTTGTGTCTGATCCGCTTGGAGGAGAAATCAGGACTTGTCATCAAGGGGGCCCAATCAGAGTTTTAAGTGTTACAACTAAATGCGTCCATATATGTGCTCAAATTGGAGTCCACAAGAGCCTTTCTCTTGGGCAAATAATGTCTCGCGGGAGTATTTATTGGGATTTCCATGCTGTGCATTAATTACCCTGGTCACTGAGCTTCTGCCTCAGGTTAATGGGCGTGGTACCCGAGCTGCCTGATACCTGTGGTCATCCAGTGAAATTCAAAACGTCTGCTTAAAATCTCTCTTCAGGGTCTCGAAACAAGGTTTTAGTGAGATTAATTAGGTTGCCCACCTCTGCCGTTCGGGTCGGTAGCACACTGGCAACCGCGCTCGAGTTAAAGGCAGGATGACAGTGTGTTCCCGATGCGCTCCCATTTTCTGTGACTTTTACTTCTGACCCGCCTGGCAGTGGGAAAATTCCGGCCATTGGATAAGGACAAAGCTCCGACATTCTCAACCATGCAAAATCCTTACTAACATCTGGATCTAGTGACCATGTTGGATGGCTGTTCCATGTATGAGTCAAGCACGCCCCTTCTCCCCCGCCCCCCCCCCCCCCCCCTCCCGATGACCATTCTCCTAATCCTATCTATCAGCCAACATTGTAGATGCCCCATAACTGTTTTGGGTATGTCCTGTCCCACTGGCAGGATAGACCTACCAGAGAGGGTACAGTGATAAACGGTTAGATGGGATTGGCCCTGTGATTCTCCAGCATGTACTCGTGGACCCCATGAAGTCAAACAAAGTCAAGGAAACTTCCTGGTGGTGATCACCGAATGCTAATCTTTATTCTTCCATGTTGAACACCACTTCAGGGAACCAAAGATACAGAACACATGCAGGGTGGTGAACTTAAATGTGGCTCAGTAGTACCTTTTACTGGTTCAGTCCCAAAGGATACATCTGCCAAACTAGGCCTGTCAGGTGATGAAGAAACCAACACAAGGGAGCAGCACAGTTGTATACCACTGTAATCCAACTTTATAAAGGCATATCCTGCACTCGCCTATCACAATCAATAGCAAAACAACCCTGGTTCAATGTGGAATATAGAGGGGTGTGCCAGGAACAGCAGAAGTCTTGTCTTAAACGACGAACCAACCTAGTGAAGCCAGAACTCCATGCTAAACAAATAAAACAGAAATCTATAGACCGATCAAAGTGATCTAGCAACCAATAAATCCAAGCAAAACTCTGCCACCCTACCACATCCCAATCGACAATGGAGGTATACAGTCGAACAACTAACAGTGCTCAACTATAGCAGAGCCCAGCACGTGAGTACAGATGATGAGGCTGGACTGTTTGCAAATGTTTTCAGTCAGAAGTGGCAACTGAACAATCTCGCTCTGCTCCCTCCTGAGATCCCCACCATCATGTGGATGCCAGTGTCCAGCCATTTTGGTTCTTTGGATGGAACAATAAGCGGCTGAGTGCATTGGACACAGTGAAAGCTATGGATCCTGACAACATTCCACTGCCAACCTAGCTGTTCCAGTGCAGTTATGACGCTGGCATCTATCTGCCAATGTCGACCTGGGCAATTTTCCACAAACAACTTACATTTATAAAGTGCCTTTTCAACAAGTAAAACATCCCAAGGCATTTCACAGGAGCGTTATCAAACAAGATTTGACACCGAGCTGCATAAGAACATAAGAAATAGGAGCAGGAATAGGCCATTTGGTCCCTCAAGCCTGCTCCGCCATTCAATAAAATCATGGCTGATCTGATCCTGGCCTCAACTCTACTTCCCCACCCGCTCCCCATAACCCTTGACTCCCTTATTGCTCAAAAATTTGTATCTCCATCTTAAATATATTCAAAGACCCAGCCTCCACAGCTCCCTGGGGTAGAGAATACCAAAGATTCAAGACCCTCAGAGAAGAAATTCCTCGTCATTTTTGTCTTAAATGGACAAATCCTTATTCTGAAACTATGCCCCCTAGTTCTAGATTTCCCCCATGCAGGGAAGCATCCTCTCTGCATCAACCCTGTCAAGACCCTGAAGAATTTTGTATGTTTCAATAAGATCACCTCTCATTCTTCTAAACGTCAATGAGTATAGGCCCAACCTGCTCAATCTTTCTTTCTTCATATGACAACCCTTCATTTCTGGAATCAACCTTGTGAACCTTCTTTGAACTGCCTCTAATGCAAGTATATCCTTCCTTAATTAAGAAGACCAAAATTGTTAGCCGTACTCCAGGTGGGGTCTTACCAATGCCCTGCTTTTATACTCTAACCCCCTTGCAATAAAGGCCAACATTGCATTTGCCTTCCTGATTACTTGCTGTAACATTTTGTGTTTCATTTACAAGAATCCCCAGAACACTCAACTGCAGCATTTTGTAATCTCTCCCCATTTAGGGCTCAAATTTCCCCAGGAGTTGCCCCATTTTTTTTTGGAGTAAGTAGCTTTTTTTTTGGAGTAACTTAAAAAATCGTGAATTTCCCCATTTAACTTGCTCCAGTGTAAGTCAGTTAGTTAGATTTTTTCCAGTTTAGTTTTTTCTCTCCAAAAGCGGGTGTGATAAGCCACTTTACACCTCTTTTGGCCATAGAAGCAAATTTGGCCAGCTGAAAGTTACTCCAAACTAATTTAGGCCAGTGTATGTGGCTACTTTTGTAGACACAGAAAAATCTTACCTACATTTCAGAAATCAGTGCAGGTAGCCAGTGATTAGGTGGGTGGGAGGGTGGAGGAGGAGGGGGTTGGGGGGGGAGGCGAGTTAAAGGATTCTAAAGCACTAAAGACCTTCACAACATTAGCACAACAGCTGCACAACATCAAAAATAAATGAAAGATAAATCAGCTACTGAAAATAGAGCAGTCCTACCTTGCCGACTGCAGAATGCACCGGCTAGCCCTCCCGCCAGGGCTAGGGGCGGCAGGCACGCATGACTGTAGGGGTGAAGGATTTTTACTTTTTACAGTTGTCCCTAAATGTTGTGTGGTCCTAATGGAACATGATTCAGTTTTAATACAAAATATCTTTTATTGGATATTTTACAGTGCACTTCAACAACAACAGCAGCAAAGAAAGACTACACCCATCCCTCACCCACATCTCGGGGAAAGTGCACTTCCTCATAGGGTCGGTGGTGATGGGGGGGGGGTTGGGTTGGGGGGGGGGGTTGGGTTGGGGGGGGGGGGTTGGGTTGGGGGGGGGGGGTTGGGTTGGGGGGGGGGGGGTTGGGTTGGGGGGGTGGAGTTGGGTTGGGGGGGTGGAGTTGGGTTGGGGGGGTGGGGTTGGGGGGGGGGTGGGGGTTGTGGGGGGGGGGGGGGGGATGGGGGGTGGGGGGGGGGGGGATGGGGGTTGGGGGGGGGATGGGGGTTGGGGGGGGGATGGGGGTTGGGGCCCACTGGTGTCTGGTGCGTGGATTGAAGTGGGATTGGCAATTGAGTATCCGGCCTTTGTGCCCTTATTGCAAAAGCTAGCTCCCTCATGGCATCTGCCATCGTTTGCACACTCTCTGAAATGCTCGCCCTCAGTTCCCATCTCAGTGCTGAAATTTCACCCGACAGTGTCGCTACCTCATCGCACCACACTGACTGCCGCCATGAGTGATCTTGTAAGGGCATTGGTCTCGCCCAATGACCGAACCTGATTAACCTCTCCTGAGGGCGGTATCTCAGGAGAGACTGGTCGGCTTCTCCTTCCCCCCTCGTCGTGGGCCTGCATCGTGGCACCCCTCCAGTGCAAGGCGCAAGCTGGGACGGTGGGGGAGTGGGTGTCCCAACATGCATTTCACCACCGCCACTGGGACCCGCAACCTCGGAAGGTGTGAAACCATGGAATGGCGCTGAGGAGCTCATGGAGGTTTCTGGCAGTGTGATGCCCTGTACTATGGACTGATCCATATCATGGTCGGCATTCTCCTGAGAGCACATTTCCATGGAGCCCTCCTCCCCCCCCCCCCAACTGCCTTGGTCTGGAGCGCACGCATCTGGATCTTCTGGTGGATCTTCAGGCTGTTGAGGAGTGTCGTCGTCTTCTGCAAAATACAACGGAACAGTCAAATGGTTAGCAGCACAGGAGGGGGCAGGATGGGTGGCATGAGTAGCCTGACGCATAGCAGGCCAGTCAGCAGGTTGATTTGAAGGGCGGCTATGCATTTTAATGACTCACCCTCACCCTCGTATGTGGGTCCAGCTTGTGCCGAGCTGTTTCTTTTTCTGCCGGTGCGACTCAGCAAAGCAGCAACTCTCTGTTCCAGGGGTGACAGTTGGTGCAGATTTGGCGGACTTCCTCCTGTTCTAAGTCTTTCCCTTTTGTTGTGGGCCAATTTCTTCTATTAATTTTCACACATGGTGCGCTTCTGATGGGTGGGACACATACAGATGGTCACATTTTCAATTGCAATTCAATTTAAAGATGAAGATATTGCACTCACTACTTGACCAACGTCCTGCCCTTTTCGCACTGGCTTCCAGATCTTGCGGTATTCACCCCTGCAGAGTATTCTTCTGCAACTAGGTTCCATCTTCTTCTCATTTCCTTGGGTGAAACCTTTGTCGGACCATTCTTGCTGATATCCAGTTCCAGCCATTTCTCCTCAATTACAGTCACTAGTTTCTCCACTTCCTCATGGAGGAAATTCTTCGTTCTTAATCCACGCTCTTGCGTCATTCGTGTACTGGACTTGCACTCGGGTAATGTTCAAAAATCACAGTTCTCGCCTTCCACCTATCCAGCACTCCTTTCCACTCCCTCAGCCACACAAAAGTCACTATTTTAACCTTGCCTTTATATATGGTCCATTGCCAATGATACCGAGGACGCTCTCCCTTTAATTGCCAAGCTTCCTGCTCCACTGCACATGTGCGCGCACGGAAATGTGCATGTGTGCACGCTCAAACTGACATGCGTCCTTCTGCCGGCAGTCCACGAGACGCTGAGCCCAAACCCCGTCCCCCTGCTGCCTGCACTGAGCAAGCGTGGCCGAAGCTCCGCCCCTCCGCAGGTTCTGCAGCGCCACGCCGATGGAACCAAACGACGAGGGAGTGGCCAAATTACCAGGTACATTTTTGGTGCTTCTTTTTGCCCCAAAAAGTCGGCATGCCACCCCTAACTACGCCGCTCTAGGCAGCTGGCGAAATTTGGGCCCATGAATAGTAATTTGCTTTTTTAAATTTTTCAGACCAAGGTGGATAACCTCACATTTTCTACATCATAGTCCATCTGCCAAATTTTTGCCCACTCACTGAGTCTATCTATATCCCTTTGTAGATTCTTTGCATCCTCCTCACAACTTGCTTTCCCACCAATCTTTGTATCGCCAGCAAATTTGGCTACGTTACACTCGGTCCCTTCATCCAAGTCATTTAATATAAATTGTAAATAGTTGAGGCCCCAGCACTGATCCCTGTAACCCCCCACTATGTACAGTTTGCCAACCTGAAAATGACCCATTTATCCCGACTTTCTGTTAGTTAGCCAATCCTCTATCCACACTAATTAACCCAACCCTGTGAGCTCTTACCTTGTGCAGTAACCTTTTATGTGGCACCTTATCGAATGCTTTCTGGAAATTCAAATACATGATATCTACTGGTTCCGCTTTATCCACCCTGCCGTTACATCAAAGCACTCCAGCAAGTTTGTCAAACATCCCTTTCGTAAAACCATGCTGACTCTGCTTGACTGCATTATAATTTTCTAAATTTCCTGCTACTACCTGTACTTCCTTAATGATGGACTTCAGCATTTTCCCAATGACATGTTAGGCTAACTGGTCTATAGTTTCCTGCTTTCTGACTCCCTCCTTTCTTAAATAGGGGCGTTACATTTGCGGTTTTCCACTCCGCTGGGACCTCTCCAGAATCCAGGGAATTTTGGTAGATTACAACCAATGCATCCACTATCTCTGCAGCCACTTCTTTTAAGATCCTTGGATGCAGGCCATCAGGTCCAGGGGACTTGTCCACCTTTAGTCCCATTAGTGTTTGCCTAGTACTTTATCTCTAGTGATAATTATTTTAAGTGCCCCCCCCCCCCCCCCCAGCTCCTTGATATCCGTTATTGGGATTGTGTTTTTAGTGTCTTCTACCTTGAAGACCGATACAAAATATTTGTTCATAGTCTCCGCCATTTCCCTGTTACCCATTATTAATTCCCTAGTCTCATCCTCTAGGGATCAATATTTACTTTAGCTACTTGCTTCCTTTTTATATACCTGTAGAAGCTCTTACTGTCTGTCATATTTCTTGCTAGTTTACTCTCAAGCTATCTTTTGTCTTTATCATTTTTTTAGTTGTCCTTTGCTGGTTTCTAAAACAATTCCCAATCCTCTGGTCTTCCACGGCTCTTTGCAACATTGTGTGCCTTTGTTTTCAATTTGATACAATCCTTTAGTTAGCCAAGAATGGTTCATCCTTCTCTCAAAGTCTTTCAGGAAGTATTAGGACAGCGCCATTCAGGAGGTATTCGAACAGCGCCAAAGAGGTAGGTTTTAAGAGATGCCTTAAAAAAGGAAAGAGAGGCGGAGAGATTTTGGGGAGGGAATTAGAGCTTAGGGCCTCTGCTGTTGAAGGTATGTTTGCCATTGGTGGAGCGATTGTTTTTTTTTTTAAATCGGTGCTGCGCAAGAGGCCAAAATTCAAGGGTTGTCGGGCTAGAGATGGTGTGGGGTGAGGCCATGGAGGGATTTGAAAACCAGGATGAGAATTTGAAACTCAAGGTGTTGCTGAATCAGCATTGCTTATCCGTGAGCCAATGTAGGCCACCAAGCACAGACAAATTTAACCACCTTCGTCCTCCCAGTTAGCTGTAAAGTTATGGAAGGAGTCATCAGTAATTCCACAAATGACACCACCTCATCAATAACCTGCTAATCCCGCAGTTTGGATTTTACCAGAACTGCTAGACTCCAAGCCATCTTGATCCAGACAAGGACAGGTGTTGAGCGCCAGAGTTGAGTAGTTGCCTTCAACATCAAAACAGCATTTGCCGGAGTATGGTGTCAAGGAGACCAAACAAAATTGAGGCCAGTGGGGAATTCAGGAGAAAGCACTCAGTGGCTGGAGCCAAGCCTGGGCAATTTTCAAATAAAATTGCCAGCGTTGAGCAATCTAAAAAGTCACGCATGTAAATAAATTAGTAGACATTAGTATGATAGCATGAATGATTGCTAATCCTAGACATTATATCTTGGGCGTCATAACATAACACAAGAATGACAAGCAGGAGTAGGCCATATGGCCCTTTTGAGCCTGCTTCATCATTCATTAAGATCAATGACTGATCTTTGACTCCCAACTCCACTCGGGGTCCCCCACCCTGGATCCCTATGCCCTTTGATTCCCCTAGAATCCAAAAATCTGTCCATCTCAGTTTAGAATATATTCAGTGATTTCAGCATTCGCTGACCTTTCGGGTAGAGAATGCCAAAGATTCACATCCCGCTTAGTGAAGAAATTACTTCTCATAATCTTAAAAGGCTGACCGCTTATCCTGAGACTATGCCCCCTAGTTCTAGACTCTGCAGCCAGGGGAAATAACCTCTCTGCATCTATATAAAGATTCAAGTTTTGGATCATCTGTTTGCTTAAAGGAAACGCTTTTGATTTTTAACCTTTTGAACATGTCATTTTAGATTTTTAGTGCAAAATAAAGCTCTAATTTAATTTAAGCAATATAACTAACTCAACCAAGTCGGAATCCAGTGCTTAAAAAAATCTAAATTATTGGATAATTTGATTTAAATAACATTAAATTAGGAACAGACTGCACTGGGAGAATGCCCGAACCACAATCAATACTTGGACTCAACTTTGCATGATAAAAGGTCCAATTGTACGTTATAAGGATTTCTTTTAAAACTAACAGATCTCCCATGGGATTGGTCATCAGTTGGAGGGTATGATGTCCAGCAACAGGGATATTATGGATGTGCTTATTTGTACTGCAAAAATGGCCAACATGCTCCACCCTTTGTCTATGATTGGTCTTGGAGGAAAAGCCACACCCTGAAGTTTCACAGGAATGTGTAACTGGAACCACCCATCCCAAGGTCTCACTGACTTTCCAAGTTGTAACTCGATCCACTTTGACTTCCTAAAGCACAGAGCTCCCCAGAAGACAGCAAGGGTCAGCCAAAGTGCCTTACCCCAGTCCAACTGTATGCCTCCACCAGCCAAAGTGCCTTACTGCAGTACGAGTGTATTCTTCCCAACCCCCACTCTACCCCAGCATAGATGGGGCAGGCATTGTGTACGGATTGTGTTAAGTATGTAAACATTACCAATGTGTAAGACTTGCCACTAGTAATTTTTACTTTTGACAATTGATAGCAGCTCTCTTGCTCCTCAAGTCAGCAGGCTTTCTGACCATCGTGTGTATTGCAGCTGAACTCCATCCAGGCCTCACCAGACATTTCCCAGCAGGGGTCATCAGGGAGGTCACAAGCTGATTTCCTCCCTTTCCCGATCCCCTTGCTCATAACTGCTGAGGCCAGTTGCAGCATCCCAGCTAAGAGTTGGTAACTCGGCCCAGACTGGTGATTGTCCCTGTACTGTATTTGCTTCATGGGTTCTTTAAGAATTCACAGCAACACATTGCTATCAAGAACTAGTTTGGTTTATTTGCAAAAGGTTTAACAATCACACTACACATGATCAGTTCATCTACCAGGCTTACAACCACCTGCCTTATCATGGATCTCCTGAACCCAACTGGCTGGGGTTTTATTGAGTCTTGTGACCATCACATGACTGGCTAAGCCGCTCCCAACTCAACAGCTCCATCAACCTGTGAGCATACTCTCAGGCGTATATATTGCAGTACCTGAAAATGAAAAATCCTATTTCTGAGTATAGGAGCAGGAGGAGGTCATACTGCAGTTGTATAGGGCCTTGCTGAGGCCTCACCTGGAATATTGTTCAGTTTTGGTCTCCTAATCTGAGGAAGGACATTCTTGCTGTTGAGGGAGTGCAACGAAAGTTCACCAGACTGATTCCAGGGATGGCTGGACTGACATAGGAGGAGAGACTGGATCAACTGGGCCTTTATTCACTGGAGTTTAGAAGGATGAGGGGGGATCTCATGGAAACATATAAAATTCTGACAGGACTGGACAGGTTAGATACAGGAAGAATGTTCCCGATGTTTGGGAAGTCCAGAACCAAGGGACACAGTCTAAGGCTAAGGGGTAAGCTATTTAGGACTGAGATGAGGAGAAACTTCTTCACTCAGAGAGTTGTTAACCTGTGGAATTCCCTACCGCAGAGAGTTGTTGATGTCAGTTTGTTGGATATATTCAAGGAGTTAGATGTGTCCCTTACGGCTAAAGGGATTAAGGGGTTAGGAGAGAAAGCAGGAAAGGGGTACTGAGGTGAATGATCAGCCATGATCTTATTGAATGATGGTGCAGGCTCGAAGGGCCGAATGGCCTAATCCTACACCTATTTTCTATGTATAAAAGGCAGTCTACCATGCTGCTTCCTCACTTTGGAATTACATTAAAGAGACCAAGGTCACAACAGTTTGAACTTGCAATATACAGTCTTGTGGAGTTATTCTGAACATAGCAATTGGCGATGAGTAACAGATCTCGAACCTTCACGTGGTTATGGCTGCCATTGGTATTCTTGAGAGATTTGTTGAGGGTGATGATTGGGAAGCCTTCGTTGAGCGTCTTGACCAGTACATTGTGGCCAACGAGCTGGAAAAGGAAGAAACCGCGGTCAAGCGCAGGGCGATTCTCACCATTTGCGAGTCCGCGATATATGGCCTCTCCAAAATCTGCCAGCACCGACGAGACCAACGGAGAAGACATATGAAGAATTGTGCACGCTGGTTCGGAAACACCTCAAACCGAAGGAGAGCATCTTGATGGCCAGGTATTGCTTTTATACGCACCACCGCTCCGAGGGCCAGGACGGCGTGAGCTATGTCGCTGATCTGAGGCACCTTGCGGGACCATGCATATTGGCTGGATTTTTGGGGGAAATGTTGCGGGACGTTTTCGTGCTTGGAATCAGCCACGAGGTCATTCTTCACAAACTGCTGTCTGCCGAATCCCTGGATCTGAACAAGACCATCACGATAGCCCAGGCTTTCATGTCCACGAACGATAACACTAAACAGATATCATTGCAACATCGAAGCTCATTGGCAAGTACTGTGCATAAAATAATGCCTTCAGCAGGCAGAACTGTACATGGCAGGGCCTACACACCTGCAGAGGCCAGACCTAGGATAACTCCGAGTCCGCCTTGGGGCGTGAATGCAAATCCATTAGCACAATGTTGACGCTGCGGGGGTAATCATCGAGCCCATCAATGTCGCTTCAAGCACTACATGTGCAAGGGCTGTGGAACAATGGGGCACCTCCAGCGAATGTGCAGACGTGCTGCGACTCGCTACGTGGCAGAGTAGGCAAACGATAACAATCCAGCGTGGATCATGCTGAATGATCAGGAGAGGCCGCTCAACCCAAGGCTGAAGAGGAAGTATATGGGGTACACACTTTAACCACCTAAAGCCCTCTGATAATGTTGAAAATCAAATTAAACGGCATTCCAGTTTCCATGGAATTGAACACTGGGGCGAGTCAGTCAAGTATGAGCCAGAAGGCTTTTGAGAAACTGTGGGGTAACAAGGCATAAAGGCCAAAACTAAGCCCGATCCACACCAAGTTGCCCACTTGCATCAAAGAGCTCATACCAGTCATTGGCAGTGCGGCAGTGAAGGTATCTTATGATGGAGCTGTGCATGATTTACTACTATGGATTGTATCAGGCGATGGCAGAGGCTGGCTAGGAAAGATCCGATGGAACTGGGACGACATCAAAGCACTGTCTTCGGTAGATGACGCCTCATGTGCCCAAGTGCTAAACAAATTCCCATCGTTATTCGAGCCAGGCATCGGCAACTTTACAGACGCCAAAGTGCAGATCCATCTAGTCCCTGATGCACGATCCGTTATTCACGAGGCCTGAGCGGTTCCATACATGATACGAGCTGGACAGACTTCAAGAGGGAATCATATTGCCAGTCGAGTTCAACGAGTGGGCCAGTCCAATTGTTCCGGTGTTGAAAAGCGATGGGATGGTCAGAATCTGCAGGGGCTACAAGGTAACGATCAGTCGAGACTCGTTACAGGACCAGTACCCACTACCTAAAGCGGATGACCTGTTTGCAACACTAGCAGCGGGGGGGGGGGAAGACGTTCACCAAGCTGGATCTAACCTTTGCTTACATGACACAGGAGCTGGCTGAACCTTCAAAAAAATTTGACGTGCATCAACACGCACAGAGGACTGTTCAGATGCCCCTTTTGGGATTCGCTCGGCTGCGGCCATCTTCCAGAGGAACATGGAGAGTCTGCTGAAATTGGTTCTGCGCACCGTGGTGTTTCAAGACGCATCTTGATCACCGGCCGCAACACCACCGAACACTTGCACAACCTGGAAGAGGTTCTCAAGCGACTGGACAGAGTGGGACTTGGGCTGAAACGCTCCAAGTGTGTTTTCCTGGCGCCAGAGGTCGAATTTCTTGATAGATTGCGGCGGACGGCATCAGACCCACGGACTCCAAGACAGAGGCCATCAAGAATGCGCCCAGACCACAGAATGTGACTGAGCTGCGTTCGTGCCTGGGACTCCTCAACTATTTTGGTAACTTTCTACTGGGGTTGAGCACTTTGCTGGAACCATTGCATTTATTGCTACGCAAGGGTGATGACTGGGTTTGGGGTAAATCTCAAGAGACTGTCTTTAATAAGGCCAGAAACCTGCTATGTTCTAACAAGTTACTTCTACTTTATGACCCATGTAAACGTTAGTACTAGCTTGTGATGCATCTTCGTATGAGGTCGGTTGCGTGTTACAGCAAGCCAATGTGTCAGGCAAACTGCAACCGGTTGCATATGCTTCCAGAATCTTATCAAAGGCTGAAAGAGCCTACAGTATGGTTGAAAAAGAAGCATTAGCATGCATATACGGGGTTAAGAAAATGCACCAATACCTATTTGCACTCCGGTTCGAGCTCAAAACCACTCATTTCGCTGTTCTCAGAAAGCAAAGGTATTAACACCAATGCTTCATCCGCATCCAAAGATGGGCACTAACGTTATCTGCGTATGACTAATCCGCCACTGAGAACTGTGCTGAGGCCCTCAGTCGGCTACCATTGCCCACCACCGGGGTGGAAATGGCGCAACTCGCAGACTTGCTTCTTGTAATGGATGCTTTTGAGAGCGAGGAGTCACCCGTCACGGCTCGCCAGATCAGGACCTGGACTAGCCAGGACCATGTGCTATCACTGGTAAAAAGCTGCGACATCAATGGGAGCTGGTCGACGGTTCCCAGGGGAAATACAAGACGAAATTAAGCTGTTCCACCGACGCAAGGATGAAATGTCCATCCATTCGGTTTGTCTCCTATGGGGGAATCGTGTAGTTTTGCCAAAAAAAGGCAGGGAAACTTTTATATGCGACCTTCACAATACTCACCCAGGCATAGTTATGATGGTTGTCGCCAGGTCGCACGTTTGGTGGCCCGACATTGACTCTGAATTGGAGTCATGCATACACCAATATAACACTTCTCACAGTTGAGCAATGCACCAAGGGAGGCCCCTCTAAGTCTGGTCATGGGCCTCCAAACCGTGGTCCAGGGTCCACATAGATTTCGCTGGCCCCTTTTTTTTTTAGGAAAGATGTTCCTAGTAGCAGTGGATGCTTACTCTAAATGGATTGAATGTATAATAATGTTGTCATGTACGTCCACTGTCAGCATTGAAAGCCTCCGGGTCATGTTCGCCATCCATGGCTTGCCCGACGTCCTTGTTATTGACAATGGACCATGTTTTACCAGCTCGGAATTCAACGAGTTCATGACCCGCAATGGCATCTAGCGTGTCGGGTCTGTGCCGTTTAAGCCCGCATCCAATGGTCAAACGGAACGGGCAGTCCAAATCATCAAGCAGAGCTTGAAATGCATGACGGACAGTTCCCTGCAGACCCGGTTATCTCTGATTCTGCTCCGCTACCGCACGTGACCCGGGGTTCCCCCTGCAGAATAGCTAATGAAGAGAGCACCCAAAACCAGGCTCTCCTTAGTCAACCCGGATCTCAATGATCATGTAGAAAACCGGTGTCACCGGCATAACTTACCACGATCGTGCGGCTGTATCGTGTGACATAGAGGTTAATGACACTCTTTGTTCTTAATTACGGTCATGGTCCCAAATGGGTTGCTGGCACTGTTAGCCAAGGAGGGGAATAGAGTGTTTGTTGTCAAACTTTCAAATGGACAAACGTGCAGAAAGCACTTGGATCAGACCAAACTGCGGTTCACTGAGTTTTCTCTCTCCCCGCCGATTTCCCCTAACCCCACCCCCCCCACATGTGTCTCGCTCTCCCACCCCCCACATGTCTGTCTGTGTGTCTCGCTCTCTCCAGCACAGCTCTTGCTCGCTCCCTCCAGGCTTGTCCCCCCTTTTTCTCTCTCTCTCTCTCTCTCCAGGCTTGCCCCCGCTCTCTCTCTCTCTCCAGGCTCCCCCCCCCTTTCTCTCTCTCTCTCCAGGCTCCCCCCCCGCCTTTCTCTCTCTCTCTCTTTCTCTCTCCAGCACAGCTCTTGCTCGATCTCTCTCGCCCCCATCCATCTCTCTCGCCCCCATCCATCTCTCTCGCCCCCATCCATCTCTCTCGCCCCCATCCATCTCTCTCGCCCCCATCCATCTCTCTCGCCCCCATCCATCTCTCTCGCCCCCATCCATCTCTCTCGCCCCCATCCATCTCTCTCGCCCCCATCCATCTCTCTCGCCCCCCATCCATCTCTCTCGCCCCCACCCATCTCTCTCGCCCCCACCCATCTCTCTCGCCCCCACCCATCTCTCTCGCCCCCACCCATCTCTCTCGCCCCCACCCATCTCTCTCGCCCCACCCATCTCTCTCGCCCCCACCCATCTCTCTCGCCCCCACCCATCTCTCTCGCCCCACCCATCTCTCTCGCCCCCACCCATCCCTCTCGCCCCCACCCATCTCTCTCGCCCCCACCCAGCTCCTCTCGCCCCCACCCAGCCCTCTCGCCCCCACCCAGCCCTCTCGCCCCCACCCAGCCCTCTCGCCCCCACCCAGCCCTCTCGCCCCCACCCAGCCCTCTCGCCCCCACCCAGCCCTCTCGCCCCCACCCAGCCCTCTCGCCCCCACCCAGCCCTCTCGCCCCCACCCAGCCCTCTCGCCCCCACCCAGCCCTCTCGCCCCCACCCAGCCCTCTCGCCCCCCACCCAGCCCTCTCGCCCCCCACCCAGCCCTCTCGCCCCCCACCCAGCCCTCTCGCCCCCCACCCAGCCCTCTCGCCCCCCACCCAGCCCTCTCGCCCCCCCACCCAGCCCTCTCGCCCCCACCCAGCCCTCTCGCCCCCCACCCAGCCCTCTCGCCCCCCACCCAGCCCTCTCGCCCCCCACCCAGCCCTCTCGCCCCCCACCCAGCCCTCTCGCCCCCCCACCCAGCCCTCTCGCCCCCCACCCAGCCCTCTCGCCCCCCACCCAGCCCTCTCGCCCCCCACCCAGCCCTCTCGCCCCCACCCAGCCCTCTCGCCCCCACCCAGCCCTCTCGCCCCCCACCCAGCCCTCTCGCCCCCCACCCAGCCCTCTCGCCCCCCACCCAGCCCTCTCGCCCCCCACCCAGCCCTCTCGCCCCCCACCCAGCCCTCTCGCCCCCCAGCCCTCTCGCCCCCCACCCAGCCCTCTCGCCCCCCACCCAGCCCTCTCGCCCCCCACCCAGCCCTCTCGCCCCCCACCCAGCCCTCTCGCCCCCCACCCAGCCCTCTCGCCCCCCCACCCAGCCCTCTCGCCCCCCACCCAGCCCTCTCGCCCCCCACCCAGCCCTCTCGCCCCCCACCCAGCCCTCTCGCCCCCCACCCAGCCCTCTCGCCCCCCACCCAGCCCTCTCGCCCCCCACCCAGCCCTCTCGCCCCCCACCCAGCCCTCTCGCCCCCACCCAGCCCTCTCGCCCCCACACCCAGCCCTCTCGCCCCCCACCCAGCCCTCTCGCCCCCCACCCAGCCCTCTCGC